>NC_061777.1:242500-307500 GCF_022458985.1 Mugil cephalus | reverse complement strand
ACCAAGGCTACACGCCACATATCAATGCTAAGCTAACAGTCACCAAGGCTACACGCTACATATCAATGCTAAGCTAACAGTGACCAAGGCTACATGCTATATATCAATGCTAAGCTAACAGTGACCAAGGCTACATGCTACATATTAATGCTAAGCTAACAGTGACCGAGGCTAGTCCCCAGAGACTCTCGGCTTCCAGGTCAGAACTCAACAACAACTCTTGTGGCGTCACCTGGTGGATGTTTCTCATCCTTCATGTGTTCAGACCTGTTGTTTTCAATTATGTTTTTATTTATTTTTTAACATTTCAATAACAAAACCACCAATAAGCAGAATTCTAAAGAAATAAATCTAAGCAGCCTGATAGTCGATCATGTGTATGTGGTGCAGTCGTGTTAAAGACGCTGTGATGGCGTCTGTGATAAGAGTCTGTTCACATGTCGCTGTGGGACCGGACCAGGTGTCGCTCCACATTATGTATTAGATAAACAACTAAAAGAAAAGGAACCAGTTTGATAACACATTAAAGTATTTAACAGCATTAAAATATAACATGTTTGGTATGTGTCAGAATGACTCATTTAACATGTTCATAATAATATTTATAATAACAGGAAGTTCAGTGAGTTATTTGTGGTCAGGCGCTCGCGGGTGATGTCAGTGGAAATTCTTCACCCAGATAAAAACATGAGCTAGTGCTGTTATCACTGTTAGCACAGCTGCTAAACGCTCCAGAGTGTCTGAAGGACGTTAGTGCAGCAGACGCTCAGGATCTCAGAAGGTCAGAGGTCAGAGTTAGTATTGAATTAAAATGAGTTTCCAGCCAGAACTGGAGACCTGGTCTCAGTCTGTGTGTGAATCAGCTGCAGCGCCACCATGTGGTCAGTGTAATACTGTATCAGCTGCTGTTTCTGATGGATCTCTACCTACCACTGGACCAGAACCAGGGACACAAGGAAGGAAGGAAGGAAGGGAGGAAGGAAGGAAGGAAGGATGACTGCAACACTGTAATGTTTATTGCTCTGATTCCTCATTATTTTGTCGTCAGGTGCGATGCTAACAGTGTCTCATTAGAAGCTAACGCTGCTACGTGTCCCTGCTGTACCTAATGAAGTGGCTTCAGTGTCTAATGTGGTTCCCTGGTCTCAGGTAACTACGGTCTGTGGGATCAGCATGCCGCCATTTCCTGGGTTCGCAGGAACATCCGAGCTTTCGGAGGAAACCCCGACAACATCACCATCTTCGGCCAATCAGCTGGAGCCGCCAGCGTCAGCTTCCAGGTCAGAGGTCAAAGCCCAGATAGGGGGCGGAGCCAGAGAGACGAACGCCAGAGCAACGTGGCTGAGCTGACGTGTTTACAGAAATGTTTATTATTGTTTATTAATGTTTATTTACAGAAATGTTTATTAATGTTTATTAATGTTTATTTACAGAAATATTTACTAATGTTTATTACTGTTTGTACAGTAAATAGCTGCATGTGGCAGCTCGGCCACGTTGTCTAACTTTTAGCCGTAGTCTCTGGACCAGGTGTCCTGAGCTCCAGCTCCTATCGGCTGCTCCTCCAGGTACGGACTCACCTTGTCTCCGTCTCAGATGCTGTCTCCGTACAGTAAAGGCCTGTTCCGTCGAGCCATCACGCAGGGCGGCGTGGCCCTCAGCCCCTGGGCCCTGCAGAGGAATCCCATGGGTCTCACCAAGAAGGTCAGGGTCAAAGTCTCAGAGCTGCTCAGACACTCGCAATAATGTGAGGATGAATGTGTGTGCAGACGATTGTTTAGACGTGTCTGTCCACATGGACGGTCACACCAGGACGTCCAAGTCCTTCTAGTTCAGGGGCCACGTCCAGACCAGTTCGATCCAAAGAGACCGGACCAGTAACACAACACAATAATGACCAAGAAATAGCGACAACTGATGCAGATGAAGGACGGAAGATGAACATCATGAAAATGTTTCCATTTAAACATGGAACATCACCTACTGTTATTAGAAAAACGCAGCTTCATTTTAACACTTTACAAATTAAAAGTTTTATTTATTTATTCATAAACGTGACTCAGATCTTCAGCGTCCTGAAAGTAAAAGAGAGGAGAGTGAAACATGAAACAGAAATAATGTTCTGGTTTATGCAGTGAAATGCTGAAGCTGGTTTCTCCGTGTGCAGGTCGCTCGCAGCGTCGGATGCTGGAGGACGGACGAGGACGAGATGATCGCGTGTCTGAAGATGAGCGACCCGGTCGGTCTGACCATGGCTGGAAAGATCAACGTGCTGCTTCTGTTGGGGAAAGGTCAGCGCTGCCGCAGCTTTAATCCTGGGTTCATCAGATTAACCCTTTACAGGCTCTGAAACGTGTGAGGTGTTGTCCTGCACCGCGTCGTCCATCGCTAACGTCTCTGTGTCTGCAGGTGTGGTCATGGATCTTCTTGAACTGGCTCCTGTGATCGACGGTGATTTCATCCCAGATGAGCCCAGTCAGCTGTTTCACAACGCGGCTCAGTTCGACTACCTGGCCGGCGTCAACAGCATGGACGGACACCTCTTTGCTGGAGTCGACGTTCCTTCCATCAACCAGAAAAATGCCACCTCAGTGTGAGTACAGACACACAAACCTTTTCAACCAGCTACCGGAGGGAAGTTCTGCCCAGTGTCTCCAACAGATCAGAGTTTAAACCACTAATTTTCTGTTTGTCAACATCTTACATAAAAAGTAAGAGCCCCTTAAATGTGAGGGACAGCATTACCCACAATCCACTCTGCTCCACTCTGTCATGAAGCTCCTCTATAAACTGATACCAAGCATCACATATCTGGAGCTAACCAGTTAGCTTCAGCTAACAGAGAAAACACACAGTCAAACTTTGAATTATCAGTCATCATGTCAGAATTTCTTCTTCTGTCTCAATATTTCATCAAAATCAAAAACAACAATGAACCACATGGAGAGTGGACAGAATCTGGACCTTGATGGACCTGGTCTAGAATGATGTCATTACTACCAGGGTGATTTATAGTCTCTGATCTATCTTAGCTTAGCTTAGCATAACAACTATGAACAGCTGGTTCCAGGTGTAAACGGAGTTTCCTGGTGCTGTGACCAGAGATCAGGTGAGGGGTCTCCTGGCTCGTCTGACCAAAGAGAAGGGGGCGGCCGCCATCGATTCGTCCTACAGCGTCTACACGTCCAACTGGGGCTTAGCTCCGGAACAGGACCTGGTCAAGAAGACGGTGGCCGACATCGAGACAGACTTCCTGTTCCTGGTCCCGACTCAGATCGCCCTCCAGCTCCACGCCAACAACTCCAGGTCAGCTCTGATTGGTCCAAACACCAGGTTTACGCCCACGACTTTTAGTTTCACCCTAAAAAACACAAACCAGCCTGAGGTTTTATTACACATATATAATAATAATAATAATAATAATAATATACTGTGGCATGTCGTTCAGGAAATGAATCTTTGAATATATTGAATGAAACTTGGTATTCTGCCCCGCTACCACAGCTCGGCAGAAACACTGTAAAACTGGACAAATGAAATTTACGAGTTAGTTTTATACCAGAAATATCTGTGAGAACAGGACGAGGAGAGGCTCTAAAGGCCGATGAGGACATTTGAGCTGTGGACAAGTTCCTGAACCAAGTTCTGCAGCAGAACGACTCTGAACGTCTCTCAGTATTAAAGTATTATCACTTTCCAGCTTCAAACAGCACATGAACCAAGCCAAGCATACGTTAGCCGGGGATTCTGCTAGCACTTGGGCTAACGCGGCTAACAGCTGGAGACAAACCAAGACAAACCAAGACAAAGACAAGCTGCTAATATGTGTCCACTCCTGCAGCCACTGTTCACTGGGAGACACTGTTCTCAATAAGAAGCGTCAGCTCTCCTCTGGTTGGACAATGTCCACAAGCTAGTTTGTCTCCGTAGCAACAGGGACACATTCATGTGGACACATGGTGGACAAAGAAAGACTAAAAGTTGTTGAAACTGTTGAATGTACATGTTCAGTGCAGATATATTCCCTTGTTCCTGTTTGATCATCAACAATGAAACGAATCAACAGAGATTAAACATGAAGGAGATTTAATCTGATTAATCTGATTAAAGGTTTTAATGTTTTAGCTCTAATGTACGATCAGACCGTGTGGGCGGGGCCTAATGTTGTGATTGACAGACAGTTGTCACACGTCGTCATCTGAGCAGACCAGGTCTCTGATTGGCTGGGAGGAGGATGATGATGTCAGTGGTTTCTGTCCCTCAGTGGAGCCGGTACCTACTCGTACCTGTTCAACATGAAGACTCGTATCCCCGGGCTCCCGTCCTGGGTGGAGGCGGAGCACAGCGAGGACCTCCAGTACCTGTTTGGAAAACCCTTTTCCACGCCGCTGGTCTACTTCCCCCGGCACAGAGACCTGTCTGGGTACATGATCGCCTACTGGACCAACTTCGCCAGGACCGGGTAAACCCCAGGAACCGAGATCTGGTTCGACTCAGGCCACCAGTCTGTGTCTGAGCTCGTTTAAACTGGTTCAGAATGATGTGAACGGATCTGGTTTTGGTTCTGTCCAGGGATCCCAACAGAGGCGACAGTAGAGTCCCCGTGACCTGGCCCCCCTTCACCAAGTACCACCGGCCCTACGTGGCAATCAACCACCAGATGACCAAGTACTCTGTCAAGTACGCCATTCTATTGGGTTCTACTAAGGTTCTAGTGGGGTTATAGTGGGTTCTGTTGGGGTTCTACTGGTTTCTACTGAAGTTCTACTGAGGTGCTATTGTTATATCCTCTGACAGCAGCACTAAAGCCTGGTACAGGGCCCAACTATAATCCAGGCCTATAGGGGCGTATGTTTGTAATTCACCAGTCAGCCATAACATTATGACCAGCCTTGGTCTAGAACCCCCAGAGTTCCTCCTCCTCCTTAGAGACTCGGAGTAACTCTTTAGCTTCATTATCTCGGTTTTGTTTCATCACCAAGAAGCTGAATCTGGTTTTGATTGTTCTGCAGCTACGACCTGAGGTCCGAATACGTGTCGTACTGGAGCCGGACCTACAGCAGTCTGCCGACAGTGAGGACAGTAGAAGAAGAAGAGAAGGAGGTCTGATTGGTGGCTGTGGATAAATGGACTCACTGAATTAAAAGCCTCTGAGTTAAATGCTTTATTTGTATGTTTTGAAACTCCACTACCCACAATGCTTTGCTTTCTGGTGCCTGATCAGTTACCATGAAAAGCACGAAGGACGTCGGTAACAATGAGAAGATGAATGAATGTGTTATTTATGCTACGTGGACGTGTGGAAGATTTACACGTTAACGTGAAACGTTTTTAAACGGAGTTTGGTCATAATTAACTCCACATGTTCCCACGTGTTCCCACATGTTCCCACATGTTCCCACATGTTCCCACAGCACCGCTTAAAGAGGACCTCAGACTTCAGTGGATTTTCACACAAGTCATGAAAGTAGAAAACGAACTATGATGTTGAACAGGTCCATGGTTCCATGTCAGGACTTTGACTTGTTCCTAAACATTCATCTGGTTCTTCTGGAGAACCACTGGTGTTCTTGGGCTCCTTGTCTTCCTCCATGACCCAGTTTCTCTTCACATTCAGCTCATGGACTCATGTCCTGACATTTTCTTTCAGAGTTCACTGGTAGAATTCACAGTTCATTGGTCCATCAATGATGAGCAGATGCAGCAGAACAGGCCCAAACCAGGACATTAGCGCCCCCATGTGTCATGGAGGGATGAGGTTCTGATCTGATTCTGTGGATACTTCACACCCTGTAATAAAAAATAAAAAACACCGACTCTTTGGCTAAAAACCCCGGGTTATCATGAGGTTCTGATGAACTTCAGTCAAACCCAGAGACATGGACGGATCTTCATCATAAAACACACCACGGGGGCAGACATGAAAAAAAAAGGCTGAAAATGGCTCACAAGTACTAAACAAATGAAATAAAAATGTCTAAAAACAAACAGTGATAAAGTGATAAAGGGATCAGGTGATAAAATGATAAAATGATAAAGTGATAAAGTGATAAAGGGATCAGGTGATAAAATGATCAGGACACTGTACTGATGAGTCTCTGTGTTAAAAATGACCTGCAGACGTTTCATCTCCTGAAGAACCGTCCGCTGAGTCAGGAACAGAAAGAGACGTCTGGCTCTAAAGACTCAAAACTGAGAAAAAAACAGGAACCAGGAGCTCGGAGGAGGCGCATCTTGGCCACCGGGGGGCGCACCTCCTCTAAGGCCACCCCTCAAACAAACCCGAAACTCTGGATCTGAAGCAGCAGGTGGAAATTAAAAAAGAAAGAAAGTTAGAGAAGCAGAAAAGGTGTGAAGAGCAGACAAGGTTTATATCAGCTGTTACAGAGAATGACAAGGAGGAGGAAGGAGGAGGAAGGAGGAGGAAGGAGGAGACTTAGTTCTGCATTAGACGTTGTGAAAGAGTGACGACAGGAAACGGATGAAACACTCAACGTCTCTGCATCACACCACAAACTCGGTGAGGACGATAGAGGCGAAGAACAGCAAAGAAGGAGGTGAAAGAGGAGCAGAGAAAGAGAGCAAGAGGAGGGGAGGAGACAGGACGAGGAGGTGAAGGAGAGCAGAGGACGGGGACAGGAAGGAGGAGAGGAAGCTGCAGCCAGAAGAGGAAGAAGAAAACTGGTGAGAAGGAGATAAGGCCCTGAACGAGGAGAGAGGAGGAGGAGGAGGAGGTCAACAAGAGGAGAGACGGCAGAAGAAGGAGGAAGAGGATATACAAGAAGGAGAAAGAGGAGGAGAAGCAGGACGAGGTGAGGAGAGGAGGAGAGGAGGAGCAGAGTCATGGAGGAGGACATCAGGAAGCAGGGGATGCTCTTCCTCCAGCAGCAGAGGTTTGGAAAGGTACAAGACACACGACGCTAACAGCACTGCTAACAATGCTAACAATGCTAACGCTAATGCTGATGCAGAATTCTCAACAGAAACAGTAACAATTAGCTGTGGTCACTTCCTGATCTACATTTAGCTGTGGTCACTTCCTGTTTGAGCTGTGGCCGCCTCCTCCCCCCGTGGACACGCCCCTTTCTGCAGGTTTTAGGTCTAATTTCGTGAAAGTGACTTTTTTAAACACCTTTGTCACCAGTGGACTTTATTAATCAGGTCCAGTCATAGTTTTATGTCCCTTTAACATTCTGTTGGCTGGTGAATGGGACAGAAGCGTCTTTCTGGACCAATCAGAGACCAGGAGGTGGAGGACAACACGAGTTTCACATGGAAAGTTCTCAAGTGCTGAGTTAAAGTGTCAAGTGCTTGTTGTGTTGCATGTTGCCCAATAGTGCAGGATTATAAGGAGCCAGATTGTATTAAACAAAGCCCATAACACACATTTGCGTATGCAGGAGTGTATATAGATATTGCACTAATTTGATTTGCATATACAAGTGTATTATATAGGCACTATTGCACATAATTAGCATCCACAGAAGTTCTGTGCTGATGAACGTGCGTGTAACGTTTAATGACCCTGGGAAATCTGCTGGACCTGCTGCATCTGAGCTCAGCTCTTAGAAATCGGCCGCTGACTTCATCACAGAACCGTTAACTTTCAGTCTCACCGTTGACAGGAAGGACATTCGGTCAGAGATCAGACGGTATGAAATGATGACAGACCAGGAGTTCCTATATAATAACTGTCTCCGTCAGCCTCCAGGAAACGACACAGCACGATTACAGCGCCTTCAAAGATATAAATGATGCTGCAGCTTCGTGTGTCACTTTTTTCTAAAGTGTTTGACACATAGTTTACTGAGAGTGAGATTAATTAATTAGCCAACTAAGTAACGCAGGTCTCTCAGATGGAGCTGTTGCATAGTTCACTAACCAACTGTCTGATAGGAGTTGATGGAGGGGTAGAGGCGTTCCCCAGGGCCTAACACTGGGTCCACTCTTATTTACTGTCTGTGTAAACGGTCCAGCTCTGAATCTGCTGAATGCAGATTTTCATTTTTATGCTGATGATACAGGTATTTTTTGTTGCCAAAGCTTTACCCAAACTGCTTTGATGTTAACTAAACTGGTAGTTTTCACAGGGAATCAGCCAGTGAACCGACCGAGGAGATAGACAACGGTCTCATATTCAGCAGCTTGTTTTGTTTCAGAAATAAGTTTTCTTTTGCTTTTGCGGTGAAAATGTGACTTGGTGTTGCTGCGTTCGTGCCTGTACTTGATTGTGGTGATGTGCTGTACATGTTTCCTCCCAGAGCCTAAATGGCATCGAGACAGTTCATCATGGATACTGAGTTCTGCTCTGCAGCCTCTGCCATCGGCTGGTTGGTCTGCGTTCACGCGCACACCTGCAGTATATTTATGGCCTTGGCCTTCGTTCATCGTACCTCTGCAAATACATTGAAAAAAAAAGAAAAGCCATGGAAACTATTCTTTGAGCTCACAGGTCTCAGATGTTGGTTTAAGTGCCCGGACATGTTTTAATTAGCTTCATTTTAGCAGAATCATCAGTGACTCGTGTGGAAGTTGTTTTCCTGTTGAAAGTGTTGATGTTGTTTCACAGGCACTAAAGAAAAAGAGATTTTAAACTCAAATGGCCTTTTCCTGGTTAAATAAAGGCTAAATAAATAAAAACATGTCGAATATGCTGACAATGCTAATGCTAATGCTGATTCTCAACAGAAACAGTAACAAATCAAAACTTGGGTGTGCTAACAGCAATGTCAATGTCAAAAATGCTAAAAATGCTAATGCTAGTTGTGCCGAGCTGTGGCCCCGCCCCTTTGAACATGTCTTTGTGTGCGTGTGCAGAAGTGGAGGCGAATCTGGTGCGTCCTCTACAGAGAAAGTTCCTGTTCCATCTCCAGACTCGAGTTCTTCGAGTGCAACAAGGATGCAGCCAACGCGGAGAAGAGCGACAAGAGTCTACGCAAACAGCAGGAGCACAAGAAGGTTTCTGCTGGTTTCTACTGGTTTCTACTGGTTTCTACTGGTTTCTGCTGGTTTCTACTGGTTTCTACTGCTTTCTACTGGAGTCTAATGGTTTTTACTGGACCCTAGTATAATCTATTGAACTCTACTGAGCTGTTTGATTTAGTTGTGTTGCCATAGTGACCCCTGTCTCCGTGGTGACTGTGCGTCTCCTAGGTGATCCGTCTGTCCGACTGTATCCGGGTGACGGAGGTGGACATGGACGGATGTCCCCGGGACACCGGCTCCTTCCTGGTGGAGACGACGGACAAAATCTACACGTTTGCTGCCGAGAGGAAAGAACTGGAGGACTGGACCCACAAGCTGTGTGAGACGGCTTTCCCTGTACGTACACAACTACCGACACACAACAGCTACACAACGGCTACACAACAGCTACACAGCTACTACACACACCTACACAGCTACACACCAGCTACACAGCTACTACACACTCACGGTGTCTGTGCAGATGAGCTGGACGGACCCCGGGGTGAAGAGAGGGAGTCTACAGAGAGGAACCAGGGTGGACGAAGACGAAGGAATGGAGGACAACTCACTGTACAGCGGCCGAGAGACAGGTACCTGTCCTCCTGTCTCTCTGTCCTCCTGTCTCTCTGTCTCTATGTCTCTCTGTCCTCCTGTCCTCCTGTCTCTCTGTCTCTCTGTCCTCCTGTCTCTCTGTCTCTCTGTCCTCCTGTCTCTCTGTCTGTCTCATGTGTCTCCATCCTGACATTGCTGTTGCAGCAGTTTTCAGGACTTCCTGTTGCACCTCCAACCAAACCTCACTTCCTCTTTTCTTTTTTCCCCATTGCAACAAAAATAGTTCAAATAGTCAAAAATATTTTAAATGTATAAAAATTGTTCAAATAGTCAAAAACCGTTCAAATAGTCGGTGCAGGAGTTTAACACATTAAAACATTTAAACTCAAACTTCACCAAAATATATTAAATCATTATAAAATGAGTCAATATTACATATCAGAGAGGCCGCGCTACACAACAAGTACACATTCTGCTACACACTGGTCTGGTCTAATCTGGTCTGGTCTAATCTGGTCTGGTCTGGTCTAATCTGGTCTGGTCTAATCTGGTCTGGTCTAATCTGGTCTAATCCGGTCTGGTCTGGTCTGGTCTGGTCTAGGGGTTCTAATCCGGTCAGTCTCTGGTCTATAATCTGGTCTGGTCTGATCTGGTCTGTAATCTCAATCTGGCTGGTCTGGTCTGGTCTGGTCTGGTCTAATCTGGTCTGGTCTGGTCTGGCCTGGTGGTCTGGTCTAATCTGGTCTGGTCTGGTCTAATCTGGTCTGGTCTGGTCTGGTCTAATCTGGTCTAATCCGGTCTGGTCTAATCCGGTCTAATCTGGTCTGGTCTAATCTGGTCTGGTCTGGCCTGGTCTGGTCTGGTCTGGTCTGGTCTAATCTGGTCTGGTCTGTAGTAATCTGGTCTAATCCGGTCTGGTCTGGTCTAATCCGGTCTGGTCTGGTCTGGTCTGGTCTAATCCGGTCTGGTCTGTAGTAATCTGGTCTAATCCGGTCTGGTCTGGTCTGGCCTAATCTGGTCTGGTCTGGTCTGGTCTGGTCTGGTCTGGTCTGGTCTGTAGTAATCTGGTCTAATCCGGTCTGGTCTGGTCTAATCCGGTCTGGTCTGGTCTGGTCTGGTCTAATCCGGTCTAATCTGGTCTGGCCTGGTCTGGTCTGGTCTAATCTGGTCTAATCTGGCCTGGTCTGGTCTGGTCTAATCTGGTCTGGTCTAATCTGGTCTGGTCTGGTCTGGTCTGGTCTAATCCGGTCTGGTCTGTAGTAATCTGGTCTAATCCGGTCTGGTCTGGTCTGGCCTAATCTGGTCTGGTCTGGTCTGGTCTGGTCTGGTCTGGTCTGGTCTGGTCTGTAGTAATCTGGTCTAATCCGGTCTGGTCTGGTCTAATCCGGTCTGGTCTGGTCTGGTCTGGTCTAATCCGGTCTAATCTGGTCTGGCCTGGTCTGGTCTGGTCTAATCTGGTCTAATCTGGCCTGGTCTGGTCTGGTCTGGCCTGGTCTGGTCTGGTCTAATCTGGTCTAATCTGGCCTGGTCTGGTCTGGTCTAATCTGGTCTGGTCTGGTCTAATCTGGTCTGGTCTAATCTGGCCTGGTCTGGTCTGGTCTAATCTGGTCTGGTCTGGTCTAATCTGGTCTGGTCTAATCTGGTCTGGTCTAATCTGGTCTGGTCTGGTCTGGTCTGGTCTAATCTGGTCTGGTCTGGCCTGTGTTTTTGAGTTCCATGTGAACTGAAGAGGGAACTGGACGTAAAGTCTCAGGGTTTGTCTCAGACGTGAGTTTCATCTTAAAGTTTCCGGGTACTGACAGAGTTTCCACTGCGGTTCAGATGTCCTCACACTTGTCTGCATGTCTACGTGGAGTCGATGTGAAGTCGATGTGAAGTCGCTGAAGTGGAAACTTGTTGTGGGTTCCGGCTGCGGTCGAGGGCGTCACAGTGACCAACTTCATAGTTTTATCTTCACAGGACAAACTTCCTGCTTCTAACAGACAGACTGGCTAAAATAGGCCTTTCATTCAACACAGCTTTATTTATACAGCGCCAGTAACAATGACACACAAGACAAAGTCTGGTCTGAAAACCCCAGAGCAGCATGAAGGAAAACCCGTTGAACAGGAAGAAACCTGAACCAGAACCAGAACCGGGACCAGCTCATACCTGAAGCCGGGTGCAGAGACAACAGATGAACATGCACCAGACTAAAGCGTCAACATAAAACCTGGTCATGGTCTGTTTTCATAAGAACAGGTGCAAGTCTCTGGGGTTGTGGTTGTGTTTTTTTAACATGCTATACTGAACTAGCACAGAGCTACATGACAACTGATAAAAGAGGAAGTGGAGGACATGTCCTCAGGACATCGTCCCCCAGCAGCCTGGACCTGTCGCAGCATAACTAATGGTTCAGTCCAGCTCTGACTATGATCTTAGCGCTAACATGCTAAGGTGATTACAGGCTAAGGAGCTAACATGCTAAGGTGATTACAGACTAAGGAGCTAACATGCTAAGGTGATTACAGGCTGAGGAGCTAACATGCTAAGGTGATTACAGGCTAAGAAGCTAACATGCTAAGGTGATTACAGACTGGGGAGCTAACATGCTAAGGTGATTACAGGCTAAGGAGCTAACATGCTAAGGTGATTACAGGCTAAGGAGTAAGCAAGTGATTACAGCTAAGAGCTAACATGTAGTGATTACAGGACTGGGGAGCTAACATGCTAAGGTGATTACAGGCTAGGAGCTAATGCAGTATACAGGCTAAGGAGTAACAGCTAGGTAAATACAGACTAGGGAGGTACATGCATGGTATACAGGCTAGGGAGCTAACATGCTAAGGTGATTACAGGCTAAGGAGCTAACACGCTAAGGTAATTACAGACTGTGTCGCTGCCTCTCACAGACCAGAGAAACTCACTGCTCTGATTGTTGGGTTTTATTTTTAGTCGTGGTGAACTCTATTCAGCTCAGTGTGAACCCACAGGTGCAGACAGAAACCAGCTGGTCAATCAATCAGAACAAGACTAGGGGACGTCCCGGGGCCCCGCTCCATGACGCGGTCTAGACTCTTTAGAGCAGTGATTCTCTTCTGGTGGGTCACGGGGCCTTTGTTGGGGCAAAACACTTGTTAAGAAAAAAGTGTCCTAGATTCCCCCTCGTGACCAGTAGGGGGCATTTACCTATGAGATGTGGATTTTCTTCTACTGAGGCCAAAGGATGAAACCCTGTTAGCCTCCTTAGCTAACATGCCAAGGAGGCTAAAGAACTAAAGCAAGGAAGGGACTGGCTGAGGGATAGGATGTTAAGGGGCTAACAGTCTGAGGGGCTAACATGCTAAGGTAATTACAATCTACTAAGCCATTAGGAGCTAACAAGTCATTAGGAGCTAAAATCTAAGGAGTTAACCAGCTATTAGGTGCTAAAGAGCTAAGGAGTTAACCAGCTATTAGGTGCTAAAGAGCTAAGGAGTTAACCAGCTATTGGGGGTAACAAACCACGAGCAGCTAACACACTAAGGAGCTAACAGGCTAAGGAACTAACGTGCCAGTGGGAGCTAGTAGAGTAAGGAACAAGGAGGCCAAGGAACTAAGAGCTAACATGCTAAGCCAATTACAGGCCAAAGAGCTAACATGCTAAGGTAATTACAGACAAAGGTAATTACATGCTAAGAAGCTAACACACTAAGATGATTACAGGCTAAGGAGCTAACATGCTAAGGATTACAGGCCAAGGAGCTAACATGCTAAGGTGATTACAGACTGGGGAGCTAACATGCTAAGGTGATTACAGGCTAAGGAGCTAACACACTAAGGTGATTACAGGCTAAGGAGCTAACATGCTAAGGTGATTACAGACTGGGGAGCTAACATGCTAAGGTGATTACAGACTAAGGAGCTAACATGCTAAGGTGATTACAGGCTAAGGAGCTAACATGCTAAGGTGATTACAGACTGGGGAGCTAACATGCTAAGGTGATTACAGGCTAAGGAGCTAACATGCTAAGGTGATTACAGACTGGGGAGCTTACACACTAAGGTGATTACAGGTTAAGGAGCTAACATGCTAAGGCGATTACAGGCTAAGGAGCTAACATGCTAAGGATTACAGGCTAAGGAGCTAACATGCTAAGGCTATTACAGGCTAAGGAGCTAACATGCTAAGGATGATTGGTAGAGTCCGGATGTGTCCGGATGTGTTTCCTCCACGTCTGTGATCTGAAACACCGCGGTGGAATGTAAACACCGACCAGTGAATAAAATGTTCTAACGTTTATGAAAAAGACTCAGTGGAGCTGCACGTCTTCTTTAACACCGTGACATTGGTGATGTAGCAGCACGTTCCTCCCTCCTTTGATTTCCCAGAGAGCTGGAACAGCGGGAAGCCCTAAGGTTTACTGCGCTGTTCGGATTTCATTCATTCAATAAAGCTGAGAAGCTGAACATTTTCTTTGATTTGGGCCTGAACAGAACCAAATGTTCCCACCACCAGAGGGCGGTGTCACAGTAAATCATCATCGTTTTAAATTATTTCTTATAAAATGTTGCAGACACAAGTTTGATCAGTACATTGATCAACGTGATGCAGGGCAACTAAACGGGTTTGAAAAACAACGAGGGAAACAGCTGCAGTTTAAAAGACAGGAAGCAGCTGTTCACGAGCAGCGCTTCTATATTTAGGAGCTCGAGCTGTGGAAGTTACAGCACAAACTGACTGTGGCTTCTGAAGCTGCTTCTGTTGCTCCACATCCAACACCTGCAGCTCAGTCACACCTGGACGTCAAACTCACAGACAAAGAGCTCCCCCTGGTGGCTGGCTGCAGTATAATAAGCTCCACCCCCTACATGTTAGCTAACTAAAATACAAGTGATCTTTATTTCAAAGATGGTTCCAGTCATTTCAGGTAGTTAATATAATTAATGTTCACGTGTCAGATTTTTGGATAAGTTTCATATTAGTTCATTATTTGATGCAACAGGATGTGACATAAAAACAACTCAGTGTATAATCCAACATTTCCTTGTAGCTGGTGGAAGTAGAGCAGAGCGTAGGATTAATTAAACCAAAACACCAGAGAGTCTGGAGGAAACGTGACAGCGAGATCAGTTTAAACAGACTCTGGCTTCATATACGGCCTACGGAGGAGATGAGGCGTACATCTTTATATACGGTCTATGCTCAAACCCAAGACCTACAGAGACATTTCAGAGTCCCAGGCTGACTTCACTCTGCAGAGTTTGAGCATTGATTTAAAGTTCAAAATAAAGGCATTAAATAAAGACATTTCCCAGTAACGTGGAAGCTTTAGCCTGATGCTTCTGTTTGTTTCAGTGCGTGACTTCAGAGTTTGTGTGCGGAGGACGGAGGCGTCAGACCGCTGCAGACTGAAGGGGGACACCGTCCTCAGAGCGGACAGGGACGCTCTGCACCTGCTGGACAAGACGGGGGACATCCTGTACACCTGGCCGTACAGATACCTGCGACGCTTCGGCCGGGACAAGGTGAGGACGGAACCTCCAACCATCACCAGGTCTGAACTGGTTTTAATCTCCTGGAGCAGAACATTCAGGGCTCAACATCAAAACATCGGAAACATCAGAAACATTAGGACACTTGTTCTTCTTCATGGTTCCTAATAAACCAGATCAGAGGGGGGACCTTGTAGACCACATTAGACCCTGATTAGACCTGACAATGTTTCCTTGATCTTCTCTGATTGGCTCAATGAAAACCACATGACAATAAACCTCACTGAGAGGAACCAGGAACCACGTTACCACACATGAACCCATGAAGTAAAACAAACGCTTCATGGATAAATCTTTCCACTAGACCAGACCAGGAACTAGACCAGGAACTAGACCAGAAACTAGGCCAGGACCAGACCAGGAACTAAACCAGGAACTAGGCCAGGAACTAGGCCAGGACCAGACTAGGAACTAAACCAGGAACTAGACCAGGAACTAGACCAGGACCAGACCAGGACCAGACCAGGAACTAAACCAGGACCAGACCAGGAACTAAACCAGGAACTAGACCAGGAACTAGGCCAGGAACTAGACCAGGACCAGACCAGGAACCAGACCAGACCAGGGCAGCAGCAGGACTAACCTGTAGAACGTGGGTCTTGTGTTCAGTATGAAGTTAAATTGGATGAAAAGTGACTGGACTCTGGTCTCCCCCTCCGCCCCCCAGTCCACCTTCTCCTTCGAGGCCGGGCGCCGCTGTGACTCTGGGGAGGGAAACTTTGAGTTCGACACCAAACTGGGGAACTCGCTGTTCCAGGCGGTGGAGGCGGCCATCAACCTGCAGAAGACCTCCCACCCCCACCGACAGACGTCTGGGGGGGGCCAGGTGAGTCCAGACACCACCCGCCACCTGAACCTGCCCCCCCCACCCCTCAACCCGCCTCTGGGCCAGGGCAGGACGCCTCCTCCACCCCGAAACCAAGTCCCACAATGCACTGCTGCACAGGTCAGACCATAGACTGTTTATTCTTCCTAACAATAAAAAACGTTAGAAAATAAACAGACAGAATCCGTACGCGCTGTTCAGTCATCATTTAAAACCAGAAAGATACTTGTCCTGGTCCAGAACTGGGATTTAACCCAATACGGTTTAACCGAAGGTAAAAACAGTTTTTACGTTTCCTTGTAGCTGGTGGAGGTAGAACAGAGGGAAGGATTAATTAAAGGGAACACCAGGGCATCTGGAGTAAGAGTGGGCGGGGCATCGGGTGTCTGGAGTAAGAGTGGGCGGGGCATCGGGTGTCTGGAGTAAGAGTGGGCGGGGCATCGTGGCTCCTGGAGCAAGAGTGGGCGGGGCATCGGGTTTCTGGAGTAAGAGTGGGCGGGGCATCGTGGCTCCTGGAGCAAGAGTGGGCGGGGCATCGGGTGTCTGGAGTAAGAGTGGGCGGGGCATCGGGTGTCTGGGGTAAGAGTGGGCGGGGCATCGTGGCTCCTGGAGCAAGTGTGGGCGGGGCATCGGGTGTCTGAAGTAAGAGTGGGCGGGGCATCGTGGCTCCTGGGGTAGGTGTGGGCGGGGCATCGTGGCTCCTGGAGTAAGTGTGGGCGGGGCATCGGGTGTCTGGAGTAAGAGTGGGCGGGGCATCGTGGCTCCTGGAGTAAGTGTGGGCGGGGCATCGGGTGTCTGGAGTAAGAGTGGGCGGGGCATCGTGGCTCCTGGAGCAAGTGTGGGCGGGGCATCGGTGTCTGATATTGCATGGTCTGAGTAAGTGTGGGCGGGGCATCGGGTGTCTGGAGTAGGTGTGGGCGGGGCATCGTGGCTCCTGGAGTAAGTGTGGGCGGGGCATCGGGTGTCTGGAGTAAGAGTGGGCGGGGCATCGGGTGTCTGGAGTAAGAGTGGGCGGGGCATCGTGGCTCCTGGAGGAAGCTCCTGGTGTGAGTACAGGTCAGAAGAAAGAAACAAAGATGAGGTGAAGACAATGAAGGTTCTGTTTACTGTTCTGCTTGGTGTGAGGGAACAGCTGTCTAACAGAACCAATCTGCAAGGGGGGGGTTATTATGGGGGGGTCACTGTTCTAGAGTAACGTCTTTGTTCCTCCACCTTGAGTGCAGGCGGGTGATGGAGTCTACAGCATGGTGACAGAACCTCCTAAACACCACAAAGACAGTAGCACTCCTCCTCTTCATCACCATCCTCCTCCTCAGCAGCAGCAGCCACAGCGCCCCCCCCTGGTAGGAGACACCCCACACAACTAAATACACCACCAGTGTGTTTATGGTTCATCTGAATAAATATCAACTAGAACTAAATACATTTAATTATATAATAGAGTAACATGAACCACCATTCTAGTCTCTGATTCGTTCTAGTCTCTAATTCGTTCTAGTCTCTAATTGGTTCTAGTCTCTAATTGGTTCAAGTCTCTAATTGGTTCTAGTCTCTGATTGGTTCTAGTCTCTGATTGGTTCTAGTCTCTGATTGGTTCTAGTCTCTAATTGGTTCGAGTCTCTGATTGGTTCTGGTCTCTGATTGGTTTGTTTCAGACCCGTCTGGAGCCTCCAGTCGACAAAACTCTGACCGGGGTGAAGAGTTTGACTCTGGACACTCGCGGTGCGCCCCCTCCCAGGAAGAACCAGGTGAAGATGATCTCCAGCTGCCCTCTGCCCCATGAGTCCGGCCCCAGCCTGGCCCCGGGTCCCGGCCCCCCCCCGAACCCCCGCCACAGCCCCAAACTGAGCTCCACCCCGAGCCAGGACCAGACATACTCCCAGATCTCCATGCCGACCCGCCGGGAGAAGAGGACTGTTGTTCCCCCTCTGATCACCAAGGAGCCGGAGTACTCCCTCCCCTTTGACAACCTCACCCAGAGCCCGGGGGGGGACGTCCTGGGAGCCCCCCACCAGGACCGCTGCCGGTCCGGGGAGTTGGTGGCCGCCGACCCGCTCTACGACAGCATTGACGAGATGAAGATCAGGAACGTGTTCCACAACGAGCCCAAGCTGGATCACATCTACGACGAGCCCGAAGGCTTTGCCAACGCTACCGCTAAGGCCGCCGCCGCCGCCGCCGCTGCCACCGCCGCCGCCACCGCCGCCGCCGCCGCTGCCTGCCTCTACGATGACCCTGAAGAAATGAGAGGAGGCGCCTGGAGGGTCATGGGAACCACCGCTGACCCTAAAGGTCACGAGTACCCCTACAACGCCCGGGTGGACGACTACGCCGTACCCAAACGAGCCCAGAGAGCATTTCCTGCCCCTCAGAGCACCAGCGAAGAAGAAGAGGAGGAGGAGCAAGGAGAGGGGGAGGAGCCCGGGGAAGAGGAGTCCTCATTGGAAGGGGAGGGGCCAGGGGAAGGGGAGGGGCAAGATTCACCGTACAACAACGTGATGGTGAAAATAGGTTAGAGAAGAAGAACCACATCGTCTTCATTGTCCCTTCTTAAACCTCATGAATCTGACCAGCTGGACCTGGTCCCAGTCCTGAACCTGGACCTGGACCTGAGGTGTCCATGGCTCAGACGCTGGATCAGGACCTGGTTTCAGAAGTTGGATGATGAATCTGGTTCCTGTTGTTTTCTTTCAGATTTATTTATGAGCTCCATCTGTGACAAACTGTTAGTGTCTTTGCTTTAAATAAAATAAATCAAAATAAAATCTAACGTCTGAGTCTTTATTCTCCCACAAGGGGCAGCACCACATCGCTAACCAGACGCTCCGATGCTGGGACATACCCGCACAGGTTAGGTTAGTTTAGTTTAGTTAATGTTAGCCCTGGGTCAGTGGATGTGGTTTACACTAGGCTAACGTTAGCTCTGCCTGAGTGGATGTGGTTTACGCTAGGCTAACGTTAGCGCTGCCTGAGTGGATGTGGTTTACGCTAGGCTAACATTAGCTCTGCCTGAGTGGATGTGGTTTACGCTAGGCTAACGTTAGCTCTGCCTGAGTGGATGTGGTTTACGCTAGGCTAACGTTAGCTCTGCCTGAGTGGATGTGGGCTGGTTGTAGCTCATTAAAGAAACATGGCCGCCGCTCCTTGTCACAGATCATGTTCACTCTGAATATTTTATTCATGAGAGTTTGATGTTGACATGAAATAAATCAGAACCGTGACCTGGTTTTAACCGGAGTCTTCGTCGTGTGATGAAGACTCACTGGCTGTCCCCACAACACCAGTAGAAGCAGTGACCCTGGTCCCCCGAGGACCCAGCAGCTACAAAGACGTCCCAGCATGCATCACTCCATCCGTTGGTGTGTGCTCGGTGGCCTGGAAGCTGAAGGAAACCTCTTCACGACTGTGAAACACCAGAGTGGAAAATAAAGGAGGAGGTCATACGTGTCCTACTTCCATGTTCACAGCTGAGACCAGACTCCGGGGGGGGGGGGCTAACAGACCCAAGCTAACTGATGCTAACAGGTGTCATGATCTATCTGATGCATGGTCGACATATCTCCTCTTTATGATCATCTGGAATCGGAGTCCATGTTTCCTCTGGTAGGTAAGGAGATAAGGAGATAAGGAGATAAGGAGGTATGGAGGGAGGGAGGGAGGGGGGCATCACCTCCCCCACTATCGTCCTCAGGGACATGTCCTGTGTCCAGTGGTGTGAAGAGGTGCTGCCTCTAATTAAATGTTTCAGATCATCAAACTAATTCAAATATTGAATGTTATATTATATTGATGTTACGTGGACAGAGGGTGGAGGTCTGTTTGTGTCTCTCCTCCTCCTCCTCCTCCTCCTCCTCCTCCTCCTCCTCCTCCTCTCCTCTCCTCTCCTCCTCCTCCTCCTCCTCCTCCTCTCCTCCTCCTCTCTCCTCCTCTCTCCTCCTCCTCCTCCTCCCTCTCCTCCTCCTCCTCCTCCTCCTCCTCCTCTCTCCTCTCTCCTCCTCCTCCTCCTCCTCTCCTCCTCCTCCTCTCCTCTCTCCTCCTCCTCCTCTCCTCTCCTCCTCCTCCTCTCCTCCTCTTCCTCCTCTCCTCCTCCTCCTCTCCTCCTCTCCTCCTCCTCTCTCCTCCTCCTCTCCTCCTCCTCCTCCTCCTCCTCCTCCTCCTCCTCCTCCTCCTCTCCTCCTCCTCCTCCTCCTCCTCCATCAGAGACCCTCTTGTTGACCTGTCCATGTTGGACCTCTATTCGTTATTGTCTGTCTCCTGTGAGTCTGGTAAGAGGAGACACTCTGTGAAGATGGAGGTGGTGGTGGGGGGGGGTGGGGGGGGGGTAGTAGAGGGGTGGGGGGGTGGGCGGGGTTTGGGGGGTAATGAAGATTGGAGAGGCCTGTTTCCTTGGCAACCATATTGAGGATCAGGAGCTGCATCCCTGCTGCCGTGGCAACAGTGGGGACACTGATGTTGACGTGGATGAAACAACCACAGAAGAAGAGTTGTATTATTTGATGTATTAATATTATTTATATCATAAATAAATATATAAAATAGTAGGAATCTAATATATTTATATTTATTATTACATTACATTATTTATATTGTAGTATTTATAGCATTATGTTGTATATTATTTATATTTTAATAAGTCACGTGGTCACATCATCAACACACCACGCTCGTCCCCGCGCTCAGCCGGCCGCGCGCCCGCTCTCATCTCCTGTGCGGGAGCGCGCATCAGAGACCCAAGGACAGAGCCGCGCGCTCCTGACGAGCATCAGGTCATCACGAGCCCGAACCGACACCGAGGAACCGGAGGAACCAGAGGAACCAGAACCAGAGGAACCAGAACCAGAGGAACCAGGACCGACGTCCAGACGGTTCGGAACCGGACGGAGTCTGAATCAACAGGACGGAGAGAGACCAGGACCCGGAGACACCTGGTTCATCCACGACGTCACCGGAACCGGGACCTGATTGATCTCATTGATCCGAATCCGAACGGAACCGAGACCAGAGACACCGAACCGGAGAGAGACCGAGGAGACGAAGAAGAACCGAGAAATCAACAGGACACACAGCGACGCGTTCTGTGACGGAATTTAACCGAGAGGACCGGGACCAGGACCGGGACCAGGACCACGACTCTAACAGTAAGTGTCTTTGTATTAAACGGATCCCTGTAGAACCAGGTCTGACTGGACCATGAGGAGAACCTGCTGCACAGTAACACATTTACTCCATTTAATACTATGTTTATTTATTCAGACACTGGTCCAGTCTGGTCCTGGTGGGTCAGTCTGGTCCTGGTGGGTCAGTCTGGTCCTGATGGGTCAGTCTGGTTCTGGTTCTAATGGGTGCAGTGGAATAATGAGCTCTGTGATGTAGAAAAGGTTCAGAGATAAAAACAAGACACTGAACTCTCTGATGGTAATTAAACACAACATGACCTTGGAAGGAAGGAGCTCCTCCCACCTGGTTGTGTTACAATGTGTCTGGTTGTGTTACAATGTGTCTGATTGTGTTACAATGTGTCTGATTGTGTTACAGTGTGTTTGGTTGTGTTAAATGTGTCTGATTGTGTTACAATGTGTCTGATTGTGTTACAGTGTGTCTGTTTGTGTTACAGTGTGCCTGGTTGTGGTTGTGTTACAGTGTGTCCGGTTGTGTTACAGTGTATCTGGTTGTGTTACAGTGTGTTTGGTTGTGTTACAGTGTGTTCAGTTGTGTTAAATGTGTCTGGTTGTGTTACAGTGTGTTTGGTTGTGTTACAGTGTGTCTGTTTGTGTTACAGAGTGTTTGGTTGTGTTACAGTGTGTCCGTGGAATAATGAGTCTGTGATGTAAAAAGGTTCGAGATGAAACACATGCTCTCTGATGGTATTAAACACAGTGACCTTGGAGTGTACCCTATGGTTGTGTTACAATGTGTCTGGTTGTGTTACAATGTGTCTGATTGTGTTACAGTGTGTCTGGTTGTGTTAAATGTGTCTGATTGTGTTACAATGTGTCTGGTTGTGTTACAATGTGTCTGGTTGTGTTACAATGTGTGTGATTGTGTTACAGTGTGTCTGGTTGTGTTACAGTGTGTCTGTTTGTGTTACAGTGTGCCTGGTTGTGTTACAGTGTGTCTGGTTGTGGTTGTGTTACAGTGTGTCTGGTTGTGTTACAGTGTATCTGTTTGTGTTACAGTGTGCCTGGTTGTGTTACAGTGTGTCCGGTTGTGTTACAGTGTGTCTGGTTGTGTTACAGTGTGTCTGATTGTGTTACAGTGTGTCCGATTGTGTTAAATGTGTCCGGTTGTGTTACAGTGTGTCTGATTGTGTTACAGTGTGTCTGATTGTGTTACAGTGTGTCTGGTTGTGTTACACAGTGTCTGGTTGTGTTACAGTGTGTTTGGTTGTGTTACAGTGTGTTTGGTTGTGTTACAGTGTGTCTGGTTGTGATTGTGTTAAATGTGTCTGATTGTGTTAAATGTGTCTGATTGTGTCACAGTGTGCCTGATTGTGTCACAGTGTGGTTGTGGTTGTGTTACAGTGTGTCTGATTGTGTCACAGTGTGTCTGATTGTGTTACAGTGTGTCTGATTGTGTCACAGTGTGTCTGATTGTGTTACAGTGTGTCCGGTTGTGTTACAGTGTGTCTGATTGTGTCACAGTGTGTCTGATTGTGTCACAGTGTGTCTGGTTGTGGTTGTGTTACAGTGTGTCTGATTGTGTCACAGTGTGTCTGGTTGTGGTTGTGTTACAGTGTGTCTGATTGTGTCACAGTGTGTCTGATTGTGTTACAGTGTGTTTGGTTGTGTTACAGTGTGTCTGGTTGTGTTAAATGTGTCTGATTGTGTGTTGTAGTGGAGCTGCGTGGGGTCCTGCTGCTGGCCGTGCTGCAGTGCTGCTCGGTGGCTCGTTGTGGTTGTGAACCTCGTGTGGTGAACGTTGGCGCCGTCCTGAGTCACAAACGCTACGAGCAGAATTTCAAGGAGGCGGTGAGTCAGGCCAACGCGCTCTACGGCAAAGACAAGTTCAAGATGAACGCCATCTCCGTCACACACAAGCCCAACGCCATCCAGATGGCCCTGTCCGTCTGCGAGGACCTCATCTCCAACCAGGTCACTCTTCTTCTTCTTCTTCTTCTTCTATTATTGTTAAATACGCTGCATGGCCCCAAATAAAGGCTCCTCCACCTGGATGTAGCTGATCCACCAGGAGGCGCTGATAGTCCAGCGCCTCCTGGTGGATCATTAGTTCATGGTGATTATCTTCCAGCTGGTTCAACAAGTTATTTATTTATTTAACAGCTTCTCGTTTCCTCCACATCCTGTGGTGGAGATGTTAGTCTGGAGGAGGAGATGTTAGTCTGGTGGAGGAGGAGATGTTAGTCTGGTGGAGGAGATGTTAGTCTGGTGGAGAAGATGTTAGTCTGGTGGAGGAGATGTTAGTCTGGAGGAGGAGGAGATGTTAGTCTGGTGGAGGAGATGTTAGTCTGGAGGAGGAGATGTTAGTCTGATGGAGGAGATGTTAGTCTGGAGGAGGAGGAGATGTTAGTCTGGTGGAGAAGATGTTAGTCTGGAGGAGGAGATGTTAGTCTGGAGGAGGAGATGTTAGTCTGGAGGAGGAGATGTTAGTCTGATGGAGGAGATGTTAGTCTGATGGAGGAGATGTTAGTCTGGTGGAGGAGATGTTAGTCTGATGGAGGAGATGTTAGTCTGGTGGAGGAGATGTTAGTCTGGAGGAGGAGATGTTAGTCTGGTGGTGGAGGAGATGTTAGTCTGGAGGAGGAGATGTTAGTCTGGTGGAGATGTTAGTCTGGTGGAAAACGGTCAAATCAAACATCTAGAAACTACTGAAACTGGATTAAGACCTTTATTCCAGACTGGAAGGACAGTGGAGAACCATGTTCTACCAGGAAGAAATAAATCCTGATTGATGGAGAAACGTTTGGAAGAAAAGCAGCAGTAGAACTCAGGGTTTACTTTATGTTTAATAGTGGAAGGAAGAGACGATCCAAGGAAACATTAAAGCTCCTGATGGTGGATGAACAGGCCTGAGGACAATTAATGTCCTCCTGTCCTCGTAACCGTCCTCCCCGAGATGGCGATTAAACATCATCATCTTTACTGATCATCTCAGGACAATGACCTCCTCTCCCTCCTGCATCCTCCCCTCCCTCGCTCCTCCTCCCATCCTGCTCCTCCCTCTCTCCTCCTCCATGCTTCCTCCTCCTCCCCTACTCCTCCTCCTCTTCCTCCTCCTCCTCCTCCTCCTCCTCTTCCTCCTCCTCCTCCTCCTGCCTCCTCCCTCTCCTCCTCCTCTCTCCTCCCCCCTCCTCCTCTCCTCCCTCCTTCCTCCTGCCCTCACTCCCTTTCCCCTCCTCCCCTGCCCTCCTCTCCTCCTCCGCTCCTCCTCCTGCTCCTCTCCTCCTCCTCCCTGCTCCTCCCCTCTCCTCCTCCTCCTCCCTCCCTCTCTCCTCCCCTCCTACTCTCCTCCTCCCCTGCTCCTCCTCCTCCTCCCTTCTCCCTCCTCCTCTCCTCCCCCTCACCTCCCCTCCCCCTGCCCCCTTCCTCCTTCTCCTGCCTCCTCCTCCTCCTCCTGCTCCTCCTCCTTCTCCGCCTCCTCCTCCTCCTCCTCCTCTCCCTCTCCTCCCTCTCCTCCTCCTCATCCTCTCCTTCCCTCCTCTCCTCCTCCTCCGCTCTCCCCTCCTCCTCCCTCCCCCTCCTCCTCTTCCTCCTGCTCCTCCTCCTGCTCCTCCTGCTCCTCCTCCTGCTCCTCCTGCTCCTCCTCCTCCTCCTCCTCCTCCTCCTCCTCCTCTTCCTCCTCCTCTCCTCCTCTTCCTCCTCCTCCTGCTCCTGCTCCTCCTCCTCCTCCTCTTCCTCCTCCCCCTGCTCCTCCTGCTCCTCCTCCTGCTCCTCCTCCTCCCCTCTCCTCCTCCTCTTCCTCCTCCTCCTCTCCTCCTCTCCCTTCTCTTCCTCCTCCTCCTGCTCCTGCTCCTCCTCCTCCTCCTCCTCCTCTTCCTCCTCCCCCTGCTCCTCCTGCTCCTCCTCCTCCCCTGCTCCTCCTCCTGCTCCTCCTCCTCCTCCTCTTCCTCCTCCCCCTGCTCCTCCCCCTCCCCTCCCCCTCCTGCTCCTCCTCATCCTCTCCTTCTCCTCGTCGTCCTCCTCCTCCCCCTGCTCCTCCCCCTCCCCTCCCCCTCCTCCTCTTCCTCCTGCTCCTCCTCCTGCTCCTCCTGCTCCTCCTCCTCCTGCTCCTCCTGCTCCTCCTCCTGCTCCTCCTGCTCCTCCTCCTCCTCCTCCTCCTCCTCCTGCTCCTCCTGCTCCTCCTCCTGCTCCTCCTGCTCCTCCTGCTCCTCCTCCTCCTCCTCCTCCTCCTCCTGCTCCTCCTGCTCCTCCTCCTGCAGGTGTATGCCATCCTGGTCAGCCATCCTCCTCAGTCCAACGACCACCTGACTCCGACCCCCGTCTCCTACACGGCTGGTTTCTATCGGATCCCTGTGGTCGGCCTGACGACCAGAATGTCCATCTACTCAGACAAGGTGAGGACAGTCCTACCCTGGTTACCATGACGACTGAAGGAGGCTCCGTGAGGGGAGACATTTACCATTATCTCCCCCCCAGAGCATCCACCTGTCCTTCCTGAGGACCGTGCCCCCCTACTCCCACCAGGCCCAGGTCTGGTTCGACCTGATGAGGGAGTTCAGGTGGAACCACATCATCCTCATCGTCAGCGACGATCACGAAGGACGAGCAGCTCAGAAGAAGCTGGAGACGCTGCTGGAGGAGAGAGAGACAAAGGTCAGCTGATCACCCCCCCACATACCCCCCCCCCCAATACACCCCCAATACACCCCCCACCCCCCCCCTCCCTCCATCCCTCCCTCCCTCCTCCCTCCATCCCTCCTCCCTCCATCCTCCTCCACCCTCCATCCTCCTCCACCCTCCATCCTCCTCCACCCTCCATCCTCCCTTCCTCAATCCCTCCCTCCATCCTCCTCCTCCCTCCCTCCTCCCTTCTCCCTCCCTCCCTCCTCCACCCTCCATCCTCCCTCCCCCTCCATCCCTCCATCTTCCTGGCTGTATATTCTTTCTTTCAGCTTCAGAGCAGCTTCTCTTTCTTTTCTGTTCTTCTTTCTTTTTCTCCTCCACCAAGTCGAATGTTTTGATCTGTTCATCACAAACAAACAAAGAACCAAACGTTGAGTCATGTGTTCTGAGTCATGTGACCTGAGTCTCCCCGAGCAGCCAATCAGAGAAGCCGCTGGACGTCTCGTTTTGGTGGAGGCCTCTTTTCTTTCTTTTCTTTTATTTCCCCCCCTCTCCCTGTCTCCCCCCTCTCTCTGTCTCTGTCTCTTCCTGTTCTCCGTCCATGTCATGTCTTCACCTCGTCTGTCTTCTGGACACATCTGAGCTGTCCCCCTGTCTCTCAGCTGGACGTCTGTCTGTCCACATGTTGACTGTGATGAGGAGACCCAGGTTCAGTTAATGACTGCAGTCTGTTCCCATGGAAACGAGACGAACCCATGAAGCCGTTAAAGGCATTCCTGTAAACGGTAGCATTAGCGTAGCCATTAGCGTAGCCATTAGCATGTGCTCTGGAGAGGAGCTCATGGTGGAGATGGAGCTGAGTTGGACCCGGAGGAGGACGGGTCCTGATGTCTTACTCTCAGCTTTGGTTTTGTGGACACTGATGTAGTGAGGAGGACTCCCGGGTCCCAGACTGAGGGACTAACTGGACTGGACTGAACTCCTCTGGACTCCTGATGAGGAACATTAGCTGGAATTGATATTTTACGTCTTATCCAGGAGCCTGGTCTCCATCATGACATCCATCTGTTAGCTCTGTTAGCCCAGTTAGCTCTGTTAGCCCCGTTAGCTCTGTTAGCTCTTTCCACGTTGCATTCATGTTCCCATCTGTTGGCTTCTCCTCGGGGACTGAAGACAGTCGTCTCTGGGGGACGAGCTGTGTGGTGGGTGTCTCCACGGTCTTTAACCTCCAGCTGGTCCTTCTGCCAACAGCTGGATGTTGGTCTCCATCATCCAGCCTTCGTCTCCGTGTAAGATTCATACATTCATTTATTCTTCCAGCAGAGACACAGAGTGGAACTGGAGCTCGTTCAGGGACTTTGCGTCAGGATGTAAATTTAATGAGATTAACATTTGGAGCGGATTGAGTCGAGGACTAATGGGACGCTCCGCCAGGATTAACGTCAGCCCGGTTCAGTTTCCATGGAGACAGAAAGTCCTCAGCATTATGGGCTGTTATATCACAGGAAGTGTTCGTTTACTGCAGTCGAAGCTAAGAAATGCTACTTTCACGCATTCATGTAAACGTAGACGTAGCATTTTAAAATACTGTAGCATAGCTTCTTAGCTGAAATGTCTGTTAGCTTCAAGTTGCTACAAACTCAATCAGAATCAGAATCAGAAAAAAACTTTATTCATCCCCGAACGGCAATTAGGATTAAATAAAGACATTTTTATTCAACGTAATTGAAATCGACTGAGACCCAGCTAGCCTAGCCTAAAGCTAACTGACTGAATGTCTCCATCTTGATCAAGCTAAGCTAAACCTCCGTCCACATCTTAAGAGATTCTATGGTCGTCCATCCACCCCGACCTCCTCCTGAAGACTCTGGCCTGGTTTACTAAAGATTTGCACGTGGAAAAACGTATGCAAACGTCATTACAGGCGTTAACTAACGATGAAGCATCATTAGCATGTGTGGCTTAAAGAATATGCAGAAAATACTGGGCGGAGAAGATGTAAATAGGTTCTTTAGAGCAGCAGCGTGACTCACAAAGCTGGATCTGGTTCCTCTGACTGGTTTTTATGTCTGTGTTTGGTTTGAAGTATTAACTGGCAGCAGGAGGAGGTGCAGGTCAACACGTCTCAGTCCAGCTGAGCTTTTATTAGGACCCGTTGTTTCCTTTCTTCTTCTTCTTATGTCTTGTCATCTTTTCTTAATTTCCTCCAGTGTTCTTCTTGTCTTCCTCAGCATCGGCCTCGTCCCACATAACCTCCCATGATGCCTTTCTCCTGGTTGTGTTCAGATTTCTTTGCTCTAACTCTTAGAGCTCTTCACTCCATTATTCTGTCTCCACCACTTCTACCCTTTATTTGGGCTCTTAGTCAACCAGGCCCCTGGTCTCTCAGTCAGCTCCTTGTTTCCACGGAAACCAACTGTAGACGCCACCGAGACGAAGAGTTACGTAGGACATAAGGACAGGTGGACAGGCAGGTGGACAGGCAGGTGGACAGGCAGCCGTACGGTGGACAGGTGGACAGAGGGATGCGTCCGTCTCCTGATTGAGCAGATTAACGTCTCTTGTCTTTCCTCTGATGTCTTTAACCTTGTTGTGTCTGCATATTTTCTCTGTGCACATTACCATCAGACTAAAAACAGGAACTATGAAACCCTCGACCAACACAACTTTGACTTCAGGAGAACGCCCAAGGTATAAACTTGCATGGTCAAACGATGCACGCCGCCCAACCAATGAGCTCGCCCAGTAGTGACCCCCCCGGCACCGGTTAGCCCCGCCCACCCAGAATCCAAGCCAGCTCCAGAGATAGACTCTTATCCTGGCGGCACGTCTCTTCTCCACCATCTCTTTTCTTTCTTTTGGTTTTTCATGATTCCTGCACACTGGGAATGGGTTTACACTGGCAGGAGACACGCCCTTCCTCTTCCTCACCCGTCCTCTTCCTCTTCCTCTTCCTCTTCCTCACCCTTCCTCTCCTCCCCCCTGAGTTTCTTCCATGTGAAGGGTTGCATGTGGCCGGGCTGAAGCTTGGCTCTGTCTGCAGATCTGAAGAACGCCGCCCACCAGGATCCTTTTCTTTCACCCCTTTTCTTTTCCTTTTGAGAAATGAACCACTCTCTCCCCCCTCCTTCCCCGCCTCCCTCCTCCCTCCTCCTCCCCCCTTCTTCCCCCGCTCCACTTGAATCTTTTTTTTAATTTGCGGTTGCATCAGCGCTCTCTAACATGCACGTCCCCGGTTGGTTGGTTGGAGTCTTGAAAGCGCCTCAGTTTGCATGTGCCACCACTGCAGAACTTTTTGCCCCCTCCTCCTTTGTATTCAAGCTTTGACTTTTGAGTTTTCTTTTAGTTCCGCAGATCTAGAACTCTTTTTGTCTCCATGTTTTTTGGCCTCGCCCTCACCCTTCCTGGTGAAGCGTGGGTGAGAGGGAGCATGGTCGAGGCTCGGGTCATGGTGGTGGGGTGGTGGGCTGGTCTCTGGTGGTTCTGAGCTAATGCTTCCTGTCCTATGATGTGTTCTGTGGTGTGTTCTGTTCTGCCGTGTGGTCCTCCAGGCTGAGAAGGTGCTGCTGTTCAGCCAAGACACCAACCTGACGGCACTTCTGCTGGAGGCCAAGGACCTGGAGGCCCGGGTCATCATCCTCTCAGCCAGGTGGGTCACCCATGACACAGCAATGAGAGGAGCTACATCTTTTATTTGTTTTTAAACATTTTTTACTTTTGCACTTCCAGAAAAACGGTTGAGAAGAATGTCTAAATGTTTAGAAAAAAGTCAAAATGTCGAGTAAAAATTTGAAATGTTGCTAATAAAGTAGATAACAACCAGAGCATGTGACTCTTTCTACAACATGTCGTGCAGGCCATTAGATGAAGGGGTGAAACTAGACTTGGGACTGGGCTTCCTTTCTCTTTCAGCTCATAATCAGGAGGCCTCATTGGTGCAAGATGAAATAGTGGCTAATAGAAATAAATGAATAAATAAATCTATAAATAATTAGTGATGGCTCTAATACTCTTCTGTTCATCTAACAGCCTGCACGACATGTTGTAGAAACTGTCGCATCTACCGTAAGGAAATAAGATCTTGGTACATTTACAGCTTGGAGATAAAAACAAATTAAATGTTATTAAGAAATAAAGATACAGGGATAATTACAGTTGGATTTCATTCATCTGTGATGTCAGTGTGTCTGTGAAGGTTCTCAGGTCATGATGATCCAAAAGGTGTTGAATAAAGGCGACTGGACTTGTAGAATTTTCTTGAAGACGTTTCATCCGAGTAGCTTCTTCAGTTCTGAGACACTAGTGGGAAGTTGAGGTTTAAATAGGAAAAAACTCTGTGGGTAAAAACACCAGAAACTTACTTGATCAGAAACCGGTGCCACTATTTCCATAGTGGCTGAATGAGTGGCTGTACCTGTGTACACAAAGAAGGAGCTTCGCTCAGACACATCGTCAGCAGCATAAACTCAGTCACCTCCAACATCGCCAGGTATTTAGCCTCCCTCCCCCTCCCTCCCCCTCCCTCCCCCCCTCACCATGCTGGAAATTCTCAGAGATATCGTGAACAAAGTCATAAACATCACCTTGGGTCCAGAGGAAACCATCGTATCCTGTGATGTGACCTTACTGTTCACCTGCATTCCCACCAGAGAAGCCACGGATGTAGTAAGGAAAAGACTACAAAAGGACGACACCTTGGCCTCAAGAACCAACCTCCCCCCAGAACAGGTCTGTGTGTTACTCCACCTGTGCCTGACCACCACCTTTTCCAGTTTAATGGAGGTTTCTACAGGCAGAAACACGGCTGTATGATGGCGTCCCCAGTGTCACAGATCGTGGCCAAACTCTACATGGAGGAAGTAGAGACCAGAGCCCTGGACACCTTCACAGGCTCCACCCCCACCCACAGGTACAGATATGTGGACGACACCTGGGTCAAAACCAGGACAGAGGAGGTAGAATCCTTCACACAACACATCAATGCAGTGGACAGAAACATCAAGTTCACCAGGGAGGACATCAGCGGGGACAGTCTGGCCTTTTTGGACTGTTTGGTGCGTGTTGAAGACCAAAGTTTAAAGGAAACCCATTCACACTGACCAGCATTTATTATTTGAGTCCCACCTCCACCTGGAGAAAGGAAGGGAAGAGGAGGAGGAGGAGGAGGAACATCATCGGGACAGTTCAACCAGAACGTCTGGTGCATCTGCCTGTGTCTGCTTCCTCCTGACTCATGTGCTGCTCTGCTCCTTGTGGCTTGTGGTTGTTGTTCAGGTGGTGAATGAATGTGTTGTGTTGCTGTCGTTAGACATTAGCTGGTTCCACCTCCACCTCCTGATCTCTGAACCAGTTCATGTTATTGATGAGGAGCCTCATTTACCATGAGATGGTTTGGTGTATTGTCTTTACGGTGCCTTTGAGTCAGGTCCCACTCTGAAGAGTCCCTCCTCAGGAAGTGGTTTGTATGGGCCCCTTCTCTTCCTGGATGAACCGATGCAGCCAGTGTCGGGGAAGTAGCTAGTCTCCGTTGACGCTTTCCCCCAGGTCCCAGATGTACTTATGTGCTCGTGTCCTGCTACTTCACACTTCTGCTTCCAAACTGCTGCTGACCAGGACTTTATGGACAGGTCCTCCAGGTCGGAAGTGAGGTCGCCATCTTGAGAGAATGGTGGGACTTAAGTCGGCTTGGAGGGGCCAGCTGTGTTGTTGTGGCATGTGGGATGTGCCAGTGTTCGGCTTTCCTTGCCAGCGTTAGGGTGGGATGATACCTGCAAGGGCTGGTACCCTGGTGTACCCTGGTGTACATTGGTGTACCCTGGTGTACCCTGGTGTACATTGGTGTACCCTGGTGTACCCTGGTGTACATTGGTGTACCCTGGTGTACCCTGGTGTACCCTGGTGTACATTGGTGTACATTGGTGGCGGATGACTGACTGGCCAAGGTGTTTTTTGAAGGACAGTGTTCTGTCCAGGCATACACCAAGGTACTTTGGGGCTTGCTGCAACTCCAGGCGTTTGTTATCCGCATATATGTCCAACTCCCTTTTCACTTCGTTGTTGTTGAGATAGAAAACTGCTGACGCTGTCTGCGAAGGTATGCAGCCAGGATGCCCATGTCCTGGTTCAGGTCCTCCTCCAACTCCTCCCACCTTGGTTGCCGCTGCATGACGGCGAGGTCATTAGCTGTACCTCCCAGACGTTGTCTCCGGACGTTGTCTCCGGACGTTGTCTCCGGTAGGTCATGAGGGACCCTGACCCTGCTACGCTGACCAGGCCTCTTCACAATCAGCTGAATGATGGGATTGTGGTGAGAGATGATGTGAACGGGGGAACCTGTCGATACTGTTCTCTCAGGTCCTAGGACCTGGACACCTGTGGGTGTTGTTATATTTCATGAATGTTGTCTCTGTGTCTTCTCAGTGAGGACGAGGCGTCCGCCGTCTACAAGGCAGCGAGGCAGCTCAACATGACCGGCTCTGGGTACGTCTGGCTGGTCGGAGAGAGGGAGATGACGGGGACCGCTCTGAACGAAGCTCCTGAAGGTACCACCTCCTCATAGTAGTCCTCTTCTTCCTCTTCTTCCTCCTCCTCCTCTTCTTCCTTTACCTTCACCTCCTCCTCTTCTTCCTTTACCTTCACCTCCTCTTCTTCCTCTTCTTCCTCCTCCTCCTCTTCTTCCTTTACCTTCACCTCCTCTTCTTCCTTTACCTTCACCTCCTCCTCTTCCTTTACCTTCACCTCCTCTTCCTTTACCTTCACCTCCTCCTCTTCTTCCTTCACCTCCTCTTCTTCCTCTTCTTCCTCCTCCTCCTCTTCTTCCTTCACCTTCACCTCCTCTTCTTCCTCCTCCTCTTCTTCCTTCACCTTCACCTCCTCTTCTTCCTCCTCCTCTTCTTCCTTTACCTTCACCTCCTCTTCTTCCTCCTCTTCCTCCTCCTCCCCTTCTTCCTCGTCTGCAGCTCTGCTTCCATCTGACTTTGTTCTGAAGGAATCAAACACAGATGAAAATCTTTCATCAGATGCTTCTATTTTTATTCTGACAGGTTAGAAGTTCAGTTCAGTTTCGATTGATTTTCCTGTTTAAAAATAGTTTAATGACGATCAACACAGTTCAGAGAAAAGGACTGAACCAGACACAAAAACCTGAAAAGAAGGAGAAAACGCATCTGGTCTCTAGAGTTCAGGTCAGACTGGTTCTAAATAATTGAGTCTTTTTCCTGAATATTGTCTTCATGTTTGGTTCACGGAGGAAAACGCTAGCAAGAGGAGAGAGCTAGCAGGAGGAGAGAGAGCTAGCAGGAGGAGAGAGCTAGCAGGAGGAGAGAGCTAGCAGGAGGAGAGAGCTAGCAGGAGGAGAGAGCTAGCCAGCTACACGTGACCAACCAACCATCAGCCAATCAGGACATGATGTGTCAGTGGTTGCTAAGCAACAGTGAGGCTATATTCAGTCTATGAAGACAGGAGACAGTTTAGAGACATTTAGACATTATTACTGGTTGGACACCTGATAGTTGTGGACATGGTCCTAAATAGTTTTAGTGGAAATAGTTGTAAATAACTAAATGTGTTGATCAGCTTTAGAAATGTCCAGGTTAGATTTACATTCTAAGTTCTAGAAATGGTTGGTTCTACATGTTTGTGGTTTTCTAACTGGTTCCTCCTGGATCTGATGGTTCTAGTCTGGTTTTAGCTCCGTGTTCACACAGTTTGACAGAATGAAACAATAAGTGTAAAGTGACACATTAGAGGTTGAGCTGAAAGAATGAAACTCAGGAAATAGAGAAGAAATTAACCGTGAGAGACTTTAAACGTTCCGATGGAAACCCTGCTGCTCTCTGTGTCTGTCTCAGATGAAATAATCTAATCATGTCCTCAGTTGTCAGCTTGTTTCTCTGGTTCCTGGTTGAATGTTTAAACACCACGATCGGGATCGGGATCGGGATCGTGGTCGTGGTCATGGTTCTGGTCATGGTTCTGGTCGTGGTCATGGTTCTGATCATGGTCGTGGTTCTGGTCGTGGTCGTGGTCATGGTTCTGACCAGAACCATGATCATGGTCATGATCATGGTTCTGGTCGTGTTCATGGTTCTGATCATGGTCATGATCGTGATCGTGATCGTGGTCGTGGTCGTGGTCGTTTAAAGGTTCTAACCCATTCTCTTTGTTCTGTGGCTTTAAATGTTTCTAACATCTTCTTTTGTTTGTCTCATCTTTAGTGTTTGTCGTCCGCCCGCCGTCTGCCGTTCTCTCTCTAGAAAATGTGCAGCTTTAAAAGGGGCTTTGGTATTAAGGTGTGGGTGGTAGCTTGAGGGGGTGGGGCTGGGACAGGTAATGTTGCTGTGGTAACCGTGATGCGTGTCCAATCAAACGCTGGTAAGATGCCGCCGCTGTTTCCTGCTTCCTGCTTGATGCTTCACCCTCTGCTATTGGCCAATAGAGGCCCCGCCCACGGCGCCAGGGAGCCAGGGGGTGGGGTTTATTGGGTCAGCTGATTACTCAGGCAGCCAGGTGTAGCAGTGGAGAAATAAATCTCATGTTCTCATGTGAGATCTGTCTCCATGTAAGAACACACATCACATCTCAACTCACATCCTCACCGATGCTCACTGCCATCATGGCCCCCGTCATGTCCCCGTCATGTCCCCCGTCATGTCCCCGTCATGGCCCCGTCATGTCCCCGTCATGTCCCCCGTCATGGCCCCCATTATGGCCCCCATTATGGCCCCCGTCATGGCCCCCGTCATGGCCCCCGTCATGGCCCCCGTCATGTCCCCCGTCATGTCCCCGTCATGGCCCCCATTATGGCCCCCGTCATGGCCCCCATTATGGCCCCCGTCATGTCCCCGTCATGGCCCCCATTATGGCCCCCGTCATGGCCCCCGTCATGGCCCCGTCATGTCCCCGTCATTTCCCCGTCATGTCCCTGTCATGGCCCCCGTCATGGCCCCCGTCATGTCCCCCGTCATGTCCCCGTCATGGCCCCCATTATGGCCCCCGTCATGGCCCCCGTCATGTCCCCGTCATGGCCCCCATTATGGCCCCCGTCATGGCCCCCGTCATGTCCCCCGTCATGTCCCCGTCATGGCCCCCATTATGGCCCCCGTCATGGCCCCCGTCATGGCCCCCGTCATGTCCCCGTCATGGCCCCGTCATGTCCCCGTCATGTCCCCGTCATGGCCCCGTCATGTCCCCCGTCATGTCCCCGTCATGGCCCCCGTCATGTCCCCGTCATGGCCCCGTCATGGCCCCGTCATGTCCCCGTCATGGCCGCTGCCGCCCTGGCTGCTGGGTAATTAGCTCCACTGTGGCCGAGGCTTTTTGTTTCATCCTCACCAGACGACTGCTGCGCGCTAACAAACATGATGTGTTGTGTTTGTGCACGTGGCTGCGTCACAGAAACAAATCCATCATTTCATTTGGAGTCTGGAATAATCTGCAGTCGATTTGTCTCGGTGACAAAGCAGCACTCAAGGTTTCCTCTCAGGGAACGTCGTATGAATACTAAATAATTTAGTATTTATTGTGCGGAAGTTACCAAATATGGTTCCTCACCCTGAGGGGTTGAACTTAAAGCTTCTGTCTGCGTAAATACAACAGGACTAATCTCATTATCACTTCACACAAAGATTTGAGCTCTAGAGATCTAAAAGACACATTTTAAGGTGTTTTGTGAGTTTAGATTTTTTTATCACAATGAAATAAACCAACAGACATTTAATCATTTATTAATACAGGTAGTTTTAACTGTCTTTCTTTATTTATTTCCTTGAAGGCAGGTGCTTTAATTAGATTGGACTAATTAATTAGTGTATAAACAGACCATGGACAGAATAATGTGGACACCGGAGACAGAATCCAAGCTGATCCACAGGCAGTGGTGTTCACATTATTCTGTCCACCCTCTGAAACCGTTGCCTCCGAAGAAACCTTTAGCAGTGCTGCCACATTTTGGATTTGACGTTGTTTTTCTTCACCAGACACTCGGCAGATTCTCAAGAATGGGACGTTAGCACTGTTAGCACAGTTAGCATCTATACAGTTTAATTAGAGCAACTAGCTTTAGCCTTTTGCTTCAGTTAGAGGTGTGTATGTGTTCACAAATGTAACATATTAGCATTTTAGCGGTAGCCTCTGTGATTTTAGCTAGCTGTATTGTTGTTAGTTGCTGTTAGCAACGTTTGTTAACAGTCTTAGCTAGGTCCCCTGTGTTGGATGTTAGCTTGACATGCTAACAGTCTTTACTAGCTGTTTTGTGTTAGATGTTATTTTTTTGTGTTGTTAATGGGACATGCTAACATGCTAGATTAAAGATTCAAGATCACTTTATTGATCCGCAGGGAAATTATTTTGTCCAGGGAGTCACAAGATAAGAAAAACAAATATGAGCAAGGCATAGATATGAGAATAAAAATAAAATAAGAATAAGAATGAGGTAGAATAAAATTCACAAAAATTAACAGTCCAATTTACATAAAATATACAGTAAATAAATAAAAAATGTCTCAGTTTTAGCTAGCTGCTCTATGCTAGATGTTAGCTTGTTGTGTTGTTAGTGAGACGTGCTAACATGCTAACAATCTCAGCTAGCTGTTCTGTGTTAGACGTTAACTTGTTGTGTTGTTAGGGGACAGGCTAACATGCTAATACTGTTAGCTAGCTGTTCTATGTTAGACGTCAGCTTGTTGTGTTAGGAGACAGGCTAACAGGATAACAGTCTTAGCTAGCTGTTCCATGTTGGACGGTAGCTTGTTGTTTTGCTAACACAGAGTTTTTGCTGAAGGAAAACACACTGAGACAGACGACTGTGATTGTCAGAGAACTCCCAGCATGCACCTTGGTTGCAGTGAACAACCTGACGCCTGAAGCCCTGAAGAACAGTGGTTCTCAACTGGTGGGTCGCGACCCAAACGTGGCTTAACAGTAGGTTAACCACCATAGGAGAAGATCTGCAAAGTTTCTGTTAATTACGACTCAGATTCTATGAGATGTGGATTTTCTTCTATGAGGCCAAAGGATAAAAGCCTCAGAGTGTTTAGTGCAGGGAGGTGATGAGGGACAAAAAGAAAAGTTAATGTTATAAATGTGAATCCTTTTGAGTTTTTTATTTTTTTTTTATTTTGTGTTTGTGGATAAAAAGTGAAGAAGCTGAATGTTTCCATGGAGCAGAGTTGGTGTCATGAATTCAGGAAGAGACGATTCTCAGTTTGAGTTTTATTTATTTTATGTATATTTCTCAGTAGTTGGAAGCTCTGTTGAGTCTGATAAAAGAAGAGTGAAGTTAAAGAGTTCTGGTTTGAATCTAAGTGCAGCTGGTTTGGGTTGCGGCTCTAAGTCTTTAAGGTGGGTCCTGAACCCAGACCAGATGAGAACCACTGCTGTAGAGTGTGTGTTTGAATCCCACTGAGGCACCGTGTCTAATTACCTCTGTAGAGTTTAATACAGTGAACTTTAATTAACAGGTGACAAATAACGAGGACACATGACTAACACTGAGTGTGTGTGTACGTGTGTGTGAACGTGTGAACGTGTGTGTGAACGTGTGAACGTGTGTGTGTGTGTGTACGTGTGTGTGTGTGCGTGTGTGTGTGAATATGTGTGTGTGTGTTGTGTGTGTGTGTGTATGTGTGTGTGTGTGTGTGTGTGTGTACGTGTGTACGTGTGTGTTGTGTATATGTGTGTGCGTATACAGGCCTCCTGGGCCTCCAGCTGATTAACGGGAAGAACGAGTCGGCTCATATCATGGACGCCGTGGCCGTGGTGGCTCAGTCTCTGCAGGAGCTGTTTGAGAAGGAGAACATCACAGAACCTCCCAGAGGCTGCGTGGGCAACACCAACATCTGGAGAACCGGTCCCCTCTTCAAACGGTCAGAACCGAGAACCTTTGAGACGGCATCTTCATCTTCATCCTCTTCTTCTACTTTGTCTCCTTCATCTGAACCCCACCTCTCTCTGATTGGCTTCTCAGGGTGCTGATGTCATCAAAGTACTCCGATGGCCTGACTGGACGAATCGAATTTAACGACGATGGCGACCGGCGCTTTGCCACCTACAGCATCCAAAACTACCAGAAACCAGGTCGCATCGTCCAGGTCGGAGTCTTCAACGGATCACAGGTACAGCACAGTACACCTGTTACACCTGTTACACCTGTTACACCTGTTATAACCTGTTATAACTGTTATAACTGTTACACCTTAAACCTGTTACATCTGTTATAACTGTTATAACTGTTATAACTGTTATAACCTGTTACATCTGTTACATCTGTTATAACTGTTACACCTGTTATAACTGTTATAAATGTTACACCTGTTATAACTGTTACACCTGTTATAACTGTTATAACTGTTACACCTGTTACACCTGTTACACCTGTTATAATTGTTATAAATGTTACACCTGTTATAACTGTTATAACTGTTATAACTGTTACACCTGTTATTACTGTTATAAATGTTACACCTGTTATAACTGTTACACCTGTTATAACTGTTATAACTGTTACACCTGTTACACCTGTTATAACTGTTACACCTGTTACACCTGTTACACCTGTTATAACTGTTACACCTGTTACACCTGTTACACCTGTTATAACTGTTACACCTGTTATAAATGTTACACCTGTTATAACTGTTACACATGTTATAACTGTTATAACTGTTACACCTGTTATAATTGTTATAAATGTTACACCTGTTATAACTGTTACACCTGTTATAACTGTTATAACTGTTACACCTGTTACACCTGTTATAACTGTTACACCTGTTATAACTGTTACACCTGTTACACCTGTTACACCTGTTATAACTGTTACAACTGTTACACCTGTTACACCTGTTATAACTGTTACACCTGTTACACCTGCTACACCTGCTACACCTGTTATAACTGTTACACCTGTTATAACTGTTATAACTGTTACACCTGTTGCACCTGTTAAACATGTTATAACTGTTACACCTGTTACACCTGCTACACCTGTTATAACTGTTATAACTGTTACACCTGTTATTACTGTTATTACTGTTAGACCTGTTGCACCTGTTAAACATGTTATAACTGTCACACCTGTTACATCTGTTACATCTGTTATAACTGTTATAACTGTTACACCTGTTATAACTGTTACACCTGTTACATCTGTTATAACTGTTACACCTGTTATAACTGTTACACCTGTGTGTGTGTTTCAGGTCGTGATGAATCCTCAGAGGAAGATCATCTGGCCTGGAGGAGAGACAGAGAAACCAGTTGGATACCAGATGTCGACCAGACTCAAGGTACCGCTGCTTGTCTCCATAGCGCCACCTAGAAATAACAATGGCGCAGCCCTGGTGGACAGTAGTGGACTTTTTAAAAGCCTCCTGGGGTCAGACATGTTGAATCTACAATGCAGAGTCCAAAAGAGTCCTGAGCACATTTACATGTCAACACTCAGATCGAGGCATAGCGCCCCCTACTGGTACCAGCCCCGTTTGACCCTCATCATTCATTATGAATGAAACCTGATGTCAGTTTCTATGCAGGTGACTCTGGTTCAGGCGACACTATCTGTAGTAGGTTCCATTTAAACTTTAACTTTTTCTCCATCAACTGAGCACCACCCGGTGACTTCCTGACAGAGTCTGAGCCTGAGCTTCAGGCTCCTTTACTCCATCTACTGGCTGACGGTGGTACTGCAGATAACAAACACAATGAGGCTGTTTGCTGTAACACGTGTCATAAACGAGCTACGTTCTACGTCATCTACCAAACAGAAGGATGTTTACTGCTCCGTCGCCATGTTTGTGTGTGTGTCCATTGTGTGTTTATTGTGTATTTATCCACCAGATCGTGACCATCCATCAGGAGCCGTTTGTCTATGTGAAGCCGACTAAAACTGATGGAACCTGTAGAGAAGAGTTCACTGTGAACGGAGTTCTGATCAAGAAGGTGATCTGTACCGGACCCAACGGAACCATCCCAGGTACTGGACCCTGTCTCTGTCTGTCTCTGAGTGTCTCTGAGTGTCTCTGTCTGTCTCTGACCGTCTCTGAGTGTCTCTGAGTGTCTCTGACTGTCTGTGACTGTCTCTGACTGACTCTGAGTGTCTCTGAGTGTCTCTGACCGTCTCTGAGTGTCTCTGAGTGTCTCTGAGTGTCTGTCTCTGTCTCTCTGATGGTCCAGGCCAGCCCATCGTCCCTCAGTGTTGCTATGGTTTCTGCATCGACCTCCTCATCAAGCTGGCGATGAGCATGAACTTCACCTATGAGGTTCACCTGGTGGCTGATGGGAAGTTTGGGACTCAGGAGAGAGTGAGTGATGTCACTGATCACCTGATCACCTGTCCATCCCTGAGCACCGTTGCCACGGCGACCGCAGCTCAGTCTGACCTGGACCTGATTTTATTTATTTATCTGATGAGGACATTAATTAATATGGATGGATGGATGGATGGATGATGGATGGATGGATGGATGATGGATGGATGGATGGATAGATGATGGATGGATGGATGATGGATGGATGATGGATGATGGATGGATAGATGATGGATGGATGATGGATGATGGATGGATGATGGATGGATGGATGGATGGATGGATGATGGATGATGGATGGATGGATGGATGGATGATGGATGGATGGATGGATGATGGATGGATGATGGATGATGGATGGATGGATGATGGATGGATGATGGATGGATGATGATGAATGAATGATGGATGGATGGATGATGGATTGATGATGGATGGATGATGGATGGATAGATGATGGATGGATGATGGATGATGGATGGATGATGATGGATGGATGATGGATGGATAGATGATGGATGGATGATGGATGATGGATGGATGATGGATGGATGGATGGATGATGGATGGATGGATGATGGATGGATGATGATGGATGATGGATGGATGGATGGATGATGGATGGATGATGGATGATGATGGATGGATGGATGGATGATGGATGGATGGATGATGGATGGATGGATGATGGATGGATGATGGATGGATGATGGATGATGGATGGATGGATGATGGATGGATGATGATGGATGGATGGATGATGATGGATGGATGATGGATGATGGATGGATGGATGATGGATGGATGATGGATGGATGATGGATGGATGGATGATGGATGGATGATGAATGAATGAATGGATGGATGGATGGATGGATGATGGATGGATGATGAATGAATGAATGGATGGATGGATGGATGGATGGATGATGATGGATGGATGATGGATGGATAGATGATGGATGGATGATGGATGATGGATGGATGATGATGGATGGATGATGGATGGATAGATGATGGATGGATGATGGATGATGGATGGATGATGGATGGATGGATGATGATGGATGGATGGATGATGGATGGATGATGATGGATGATGGATGGATGGATGGAGATGGATGGATGGATGGATGGATGGATGATGGAATGGATGATGGATTGGCATGGATGATGGATGGATGGATGATGGATGATGATGGATGGATGATGGAGAGGATGGATGGATATGGATAGGATGAGTGATGGATGTGGATAGGATTGATGATGGATGAGGAGTGATGATGGCATGGATGATTTGATGGATGATGGATGGATGAGTGATGGAATGATGATGGTATGGATGGAGGAGGATAGCATGATATGTGCATGCATGCATGATGCGATGGATGAGATGGAGGTTATGATGCAGGTGATCGATGCATGATGATGATGGATGGATTTGATGATGATGAGATGGATGTCATGCATGGATGATGACATGTTATGGGCATGGCAGTACAGGATGATGCATGCGATGATAATGATTGATGATATGTCGCATGCGATTGGATTGGTATGATTAGGATGGAGTCGATGATGATGATGATGGATTGATGGTGGATGATGATGATTGGATTGATGGTATTGGAATGGATGGATGATATGGATATGGTGTATGGATGATGGCATATGGATCGGAGATGGATGCGATGATGGATGATGGATGGATCATGATGATGGATGATGGAATGATGATGGATGATGATGTATGGATGGATATGATGGATGGAGATGGATGGATGATTGATGATGGATGGATGATTATGATGATGGTATGATGATGGATTGGATGGATGGAATGGATGATGATGATGATGATGGATATGGAATTGCATGGATGATGGATGATGGATGATGGATTAGGATGCAGATGCAGTCATGCGATGCATCATTGATATGGCATGGATTGGATTCATAGCAGTCATGGATGCATATGGATCGATCATGATCGCATGTCCATTGCATCATGCATGGATCATGGATGCATGCATGGATCAGACATGCAGCATGATGCGTGCATGCATGCATGTTGCATGGCATGCATTCATGGCATAGATGCAGTGAGGAGCATGCATGGCTGTGCACTGATGCCTCATGACCTCCTGGCAGGTTGACACCAGTACAAGAGGAGTGGAACGGGATGATGGGGGAGCTGCTGGGGGGTCTGGCCGACATGATCGTCGCCCCCCTGACCATCAACAATGAGCGCGCTCAGTACATCGAGTTCTCCAAACCCTTCAAGTACCAGGGGCTCACCATCCTCGTCAAGAAGGTCAGCTGACAACAACACCATTACCCACAATCCTCTCTGCTCCTCTCTGGGCCCAGTCACCACAGCCTACATCTACTATAGACCAGGGTCCACAGGGACCAGGGTCCATGGAGACCAGTTGTGGACCTGGTCCTGGTTTCTGTACCCTGGAACCAACCAGTGCCAGTCTGACAGACACACTAACAGGTGTCAGTTTCTCAGTGTGTGTGTGTTTGTGTGTTTGCAGGAAATCCCTCGTAGCACTCTGGACTCATTCATGCAGCCGTTCCAGAGCACGTTGTGGCTGTTAGTGGGTCTGTCGGTCCATGTGGTGGCAGTGATGCTCTACCTATTAGACCGGTTCAGGTAGGGACCAACTACACAACAACTACACAGCAACTACACAACTATTACAGAACTGCTACACAACTACCACACAATAGCAACACAATAACACACAACATGAAACATGAGACTTTATAAATAAATAAATAAATATAAAATAAAACCAGGACATGAAACAAACACTTCCTACATAAACACGTGTTTAATATGTGTGTGTGTGTGTGTGTGTGTGTGTGCAGCCCGTTTGGAAGGTTTAAAGTGAACAGTGAAGAAGAAGAGGAAGACGCCCTGACCCTGTCCTCTGCCATGTGGTTCTCATGGGGAGTTCTGCTCAACTCTGGGATCGGAGAAGGTAGGATGACCGATGCCCAGCAGGGCGGCGCTGCTCCGCCAACGCTCTGTGACGCTTTATGATGCTCTGTGACGCTCTGTGACGCTTTATGACGCTCTGTGACGCTCCGCCAACGCTCTGTGACGCTCTGTGACGCATTATGACGCTCTGCGACGCTCTGTGACGCTCTGTGACGCTCCTTCCTTCTCCCTGCAGGAGCTCCGAGGAGTTTCTCAGCCAGGATCCTGGGGATGGTGTGGGCAGGGTTCGCTATGATCATCGTAGCATCGTACACCGCTAACCTGGCAGCCTTCCTGGTGCTGGACCGGCCTGAGGAGCGCATCACTGGCATCAATGACCCCAGGGTGAGGAGGGAGGGGCTTTTCAAGGAGCCAATCAGAGAAGACCAAGGAAACATTGGTCTAATCACAGAATTAAACCAGAAACACTAACAGGACATAGAGACATGCTCTGTGTGCAGCGTGGAATAGGAGTTAAAACTGCTATAATTGGTGAATATAATATAATTGATCCGATTAAAAATAAATAAAGAATAAATAAATTGTTCCCTTATTGATCCCTCATTGGGAAATTCCATAATCATAAGATGTAGACAGTGAGGTCATAGTTTGTAGAAGATAACAATCAGTTGTCATCATGTGTCCTTGTGTCCAGCTACGTAACCCGTCGGATAAATTCATCTACGCCACAGTGAAGCAGAGCTCGGTGGATATCTACTTCAGACGGCAGGTGGAGCTGAGCACCATGTACAGACACATGGAAAAACACAACTACGAGAGCGCTGCCGAGGCCATCCAGGCCGTCAGAGACAAGTACGGCTAACGGCTAGCCTCCATGCTAACATGGAGGCTAACATCAGGCTAACGTGTTGCTAGCTGCGCTCCTCAGGCTAACATGTTAGGCTAACATGTCCCACGTGTCCGTCCTCCACCAGTAAGCTCCACGCCTTCATCTGGGACAGCGCTGTGTTGGAGTTCGAGGCTTCGCAGAAGTGTGATCTGGTGACGACAGGAGAACTGTTCTTCCGCTCGGGCTTCGGCATCGGGATGAGGAAGGACAGTCCGTGGAAACAGAACGTCTCTCTGGCCATTCTCAGGTAACAGACAACACCTGGAGTCAGTCCTCATACCTGTCCCCACTTTAACCTTTAACCTTTAAATGAAGTTAGTAGTGCAGTCAAACCTTTACAGTTAAATTAATCAGATTAATCTCAGGTTGATGTGGATTAAATCAGATTAATCAGATTAAATCTCCTTCATGTTTAATCTCTATTGATTCGTTTCATTGTTGATGATCAAACAGACTCCAGGAACAAGAGAATAAATCTGCACTGAACATGTACATTCAACAGTTTCAACAACTTTTAGTCTTTTTTGTCCACCATGTGTCCACATGGACGTGTCCCTGTTGCTACGGAGACAAACTAACTTGTGGACATTGTCCAACCAGAGGAGAGCTGACGCTTCTTATTGAGAACAGTGTCTCCCAGTGAACAGTGGCTGCAGGAGTGGACACATATTAGCAGCAGCATTGGCAGCTTGTCTTTGTCTTGGTTTGTCTTGGTTTGTCTCCAGCTGTTAGCCGCGTTAGCCCAAGTGCTAGCAGAATCCCCGACTAACGTATGCTTGGCTTGGTTCATGTGCTGTTTGAAGCTGGAAAGAAAACTCCTTCCTGCAGAGTGTGATGATACTTTATGTGTCTCCACTGGTCCCTCTTGGTGTCTTTGTCCTCAAATGTCCCATGGAGAGGACCAACGTGCTGTTTAGCGTCTTCCATCTTTATGGGTTGGTTCTGCTGCCTGTCACTACCGGATCAGCTGGTGCTAACGCTAACGCTACTTGGACAAACTGAGACACGTTCACAGTCGTTCTGCTGCAGATGCTTCATTAATCACATTCATCAGGATGATGATTAATTAATGTTAACGTTTATGCCTTTCCCTTCCCTCAGCCTGGTTCTAACGTACCGAGGCCTGGTCTGTTAGTGAACCTTTGCCTGATCAGTTCTCACACTTGTTCAACGTCGCTGTCTCTCCACAGTTCTCATGAGAACGGCTTCATGGAGGATCTGGACAAGACATGGGTTCGATACCAGGAGTGTGACTCCAGGAGCAACGCTCCCGCAACCCTCACCTTTGAGAACATGGCAGGTAGGAAGCAGACCGCTCGGCCGTTCTTGTTGGTTCTTGTGACCAACGCTAACGTCCTGTCCTCACCTGTCCTCCTCAGGTGTGTTCATGCTGGTGGCCGGTGGCATCGTTGCTGGGATCTTCCTCATCTTCATTGAGATCGCCTACAAACGGCACAAAGACGCTCGCAGGAAACAGATGCAGCTCGCCTTCGCTGCCGTGAACGTGTGGAGGAAGAACCTGCAGGTACTTTACTTTACTTTACTTTACTTTACTTTACTTTACTTTACTTTACTTTACTTTACTGCAGTCCGACCTGCTCGTCTTTTCTTGGTGCTGCTGTGCTTCTGTGGATTTGATGTGTGGAGGTTCTGATGCTGTTTCATGTCTTTAGTTTTAACGTTCATGACCTTTACGTTTTATTTGACACCGCTGGGCTGAAGGTGAAGGACTGAGGCTGGTGGACAGATGAGATCAGTCAGAGAGAACCAGAATCCCTTCAGTTAAAAACCACTGGTGGAAACAAACATGGCAGAAAAGTAAAGAAAATAAGAAATAAGAACGTTATTCATCATTTTATGAATGGAGTAAACCTACTCGCCTCCAGTCGTAGTTCCACATGTTTTCCCGTCTTGTCAGCAGCTGGACTCAGAAGCACGTTAATAACCAGCTGTCTCTGTGTGGATTAGCATTTCAAACTGCAGCTGCTGCAGGCTAACGCCTCCGAGACGATGGTTAGCACGTCACATAGCTGAGTCTGCAGGCGAGGAGCTAACAGAGCAGAGCTAATGACGTCCAGACCTGGCATGAAGTCAAGTCTATATGGTTGAAGTCCACAAACAGGAGCAGATTATGGTAATGTTTGACTGCTAACACCCAGGTTGAGTCAAGCTGCTGCAGATCGATAGTAAAAACATGTTGGTGAGTACAGGTGACAACAACAAGAACTCTTACGTTATGAATGTGACCATTGAGCTAAAGTCAACTTACCTCATCCGTCTCGTTGTCAATGACACTGCTAACATGTGTCAATCTTTATTTACGTCATGTAGCTTCAGCCCAGTGGAGTAAAATGAAACGAGTGCAGTAAAAGGAACTTAATGAAGCTAACAGCTAACAGCTAACAGCTAGCGGTGCTGTTAGAGGCCTTAGAGACTGAGGGCTGCTCAGATGTTATTCTTATTTCCATGTTGTCTTCCACTGAACTCTCACTAATGATGGACGTCAGTGTTGGACCAGAAATATCTTGTATTTGTTTCTGTGCTGCTAAAAGCTCACAACCAATGTTTGTTATTATCTGTGTGTTTTAGTATTTTCAACTGAATCTGTAACTGCAGTTATTAACTACGGCTGAGTACCAGTCATTTTAAATGGTGGCCGTCTGTGGATTTCTTGTTGTCAACAAGCTCTGATGTGGAAATAGGTTCTCACGTGGAGCAGCACTTGATGTATTAGCTTAGCTTAGCTTAGCTTAGTGTTTGCTGTTCAGGAGAACTTGTTGACAGCCAGAAAACACAGATGCTGAGCTCTGAACACAGGGTCAAAGGCGATGATGTGTTGATATAATGTTAGTGGTCAGACACCATGTGACCATCAGCCATGTGCTGCCCCCCCCCCATGTTTTCTGCCCCCCCCCCCTCCCCAGAGAGAAGGCATTATAGCAGCGGAGTGTTATAATGATCTGATGTGTTCATGACCAACATCTTCACTGCTTCATTCAGGCCTCATACGCCATCTTTGTTCCTCCCCCTCCCCCACGGGATGTCTCCTTGGCTTCATGACACGGACTTCCTGTTGTGTTCCTGTGTTTGTTGTTGTTGTTGTTGTTGTTGTTGACCTGCTGCGTTGTGTTTGTGGCTGTGGGCGGTAAAACAGATCCTGTTTTACTGAAACATCACCTCATCTGAGACAGGAACGCTACAGTGTGTACTCTACGTATATAAATACTACATATACTCTACGTATATAAATACAACATATACTCTACGTATATAAATACAACATATACTCTATAAATACAACATATACTCTACGTATATAAATACAACATATACTCTACATATATAAATACAACATGTACTCTACGTATATAAATACAACATATACTCTACGTATGTAAATACAACATATACTCTACATATATAAATACAACATATACTCTATAAATACAACATATACTCTACGTATATAAATACAACATATACTCTACATATATAAATACAACATGTACTCTATAAATACAACATGTACTCTACGTATATAAATACAACATGTACTCTATAAATACAACATATACTCTATAAATACAACATATACTCTACGTATATAAATACAACATATACTCTACGTATATAAATACAACATGTACTCTACGTATATAAATACAACATGTACTCTATAAATACAACATATACTCTATAAATACAACATATACTCTACGTATATAAATACTACATATACTCTACGTATATAAATACAACATGTACTCTATAAATACAACATATACTCTATAAATACAACATATACTCTACGTATATAAATACTACATATACTCTACGTATATAAATACAACATATACTCTATGTATATAAATACAACATGTACTCTACGTATATAAATACAACATATACTCTATAAATACAACATATACTCTACGTATATAAATACAACATGTACTCTACGTATATAAATACAACATATACTCTACGTATATAAATACAACATATACTCTATGTATATAAATACAACATGTACTCTACGTATATAAATACTACATATACTCTACGTATGTAAATACAACATATACTCTACGTATGTAAATACTACATATACTCTACGTATATAAATACAACATATACTCTACATATATAAATACAACATATACTCTATAAATACAACATATACTCTACGTATATAAATACAACATATACTCTACATATATAAATACAACATGTACTCTACGTATATAAATACAACATGTACTCTATAAATACAACATATACTCTATAAATACAACATATACTCTACGTATATAAATACTACATATACTCTACGTATATAAATACAACATATACTCTACGTATATAAATACAACATGTACTCTACATATATAAATACAACATGTACTCTATAAATACAACATATACTCTATAAATACAACATATACTCTACGTATATAAATACTACATATACTCTACGTATATAAATACAACATGTACTCTATAAATACAACATATACTCTATAAATACAACATATACTCTACGTATATAAATACTACATATACTCTACGTATATAAATACAACATATACTCTACGTATATAAATACAACATATACTCTACGTATATAAATACAACATGTACTCTACGTATATAAATACAACATATACTCTATAAATACAACATATACTCTATGTATATAAATACAACATGTACTCTACGTATATAAATACAACATATACTCTATAAATACAACATATACTCTACGTATATAAATACAACATGTACTCTACGTATATAAATACAACATATACTCTACGTATATAAATACAACATGTACTCTACGTATATAAATACAACATATACTCTACATATATAAATACAACATATACTCTACGTATGTACATACAACATATACTCTACGTATATAAATACTACATATACTCTACGTATGTAAATACAACATATACTCTACGTATATAAATACTACATATACTCTACGTATATAAATACTACATATACTCTACGTATGTAAATACAACATATACTCTACGTATGTAAATACTACATATACTCTACGTATATAAATACAACATATACTCTACGTATGTAAATACAACATATACTCTACGTATATAAATACTACATATACTCTACGTATGTAAATACAACATATACTCTACGTATATAAATACTACATAACTCTACGTATGTAAATACAACATATACTCTACGTATATAAATACTACATATACTCTACGTATGTAAATACAACATATACTCTACGTATATAAATACTACATATACTCTACGTATGTAAATACAACATATACTCTACGTATATAAATACTACATATACTCTACGTATATAAATACAACATATACTCTACGTATGTAAATACAACATATACTCTACGTATATAAATACTACATATACTCTACGTATGTAAATACAACATATACTCTACGTATATAAATACTACATATACTCTACGTATATAAATACAACATATACTCTACGTATATAAATACTACATATACTCTACGTATGTAAATACAACATATACTCTACGTATATAAATACTACATATACTCTACGTATATAAATACTACATATACTCTACGTATGTAAATACAACATATACTCTACGTATATAAATACTACATATACTCTACGTATGTAAATACAACATATACTCTACGTATATAAATACTACATATACTCTACGTATGTAAATACAACATATACTCTACGTATATAAATACTACATATACTCTACGTATATAAATACAACATATACTCTACGTATATAAATACTACATATACTCTACGTATGTAAATACAACATATACTCTACGTATATAAATACTACATATACTCTACGTATATAAATACTACATATACTCTACGTATGTAAATACAACATATACTCTACGTATGTAAATACAACATATACTCTACGTATATAAATACTACATATACTCTACGTATGTAAATACAACATATACTGTACGTATATAAATACTACATATACTCTACGTATAACTAGCTTGCCTTCATTTAACCCTGATCTCCTCTCCGTTCACTACTTCCTTTACTGCATATTAAACACACTTGGTACTATACTATACTATACTATACTATACTATACTTTATGACACTGTGCAGCACTATGTTATACTATAAAGTATGACACTATACTATACTACACTGTACTACAGTTTATACTGTTACTACTGGGTACTGTGTGATGTAATTGTGTGATGTATCGTTACTATAATCTCGTATTGTGGAATTTTAACGTATGTTATGAGAAAATACTGTTGTTATTAGTAACATGTCAGAGAGTCGTCGTATAGCGCCCCCCCCCCCCCCCCCCCCCCCCCCGACGGTCAGGTGTCACTAATGTAGCCCCTCCCACAGTCAGGTCTTAGTGCTGTAGCCCCTCCCACAGTCAGGTGTCAATAAAGTAGCCCCTCCCACAGTCAGGTCTATTGCTGTAGCCCTTCCCACAATCAGGTGTTAGTGCTGTAGCCCCTCCCACAGTCAGGTCTTAGTGCTGTAGCCCCTCCCACAGTCAGGTGTCAATAAAGTAGCCCCTCCCACAGTCAGGTCTTAGTGCTGTAGCCCCTCCCACAGTCAGGTGTCAATAAAGTAGGCCCTCCCACAATCAGGTGTTAGTGCTGTAGCCCCTCCCACAGTCAGGTGTCACTAATGTAGCCCCTCCCACAGTCAGATGTTACTGCTGTAGCCCCTCCCACAGTCAGGGCTCACTAATGTAGCCCCTCCCACAATCAGGTGTTAGTACTGTAGCCCCTCCCACAGTCAGGTGTCACTAATGTAGCCCCTCCCACAGTCAGGTGTTAATGTGTGTCATTTATTTTAGGATAGGAAAAGTGGTAGAGCAGAGCCCGAGCCCAAACTGAAAACCTCTTTTAGGTCCATCACTGCGACCTCCGACCTCAAACGTCGTAGGGGCTCCGGGGACGCCACGGTAAGGAGACGAAGACCACCTCCCCTCCTGTCCTCCTCTGTTCTCACCTCCTCTTCCACCTCCACCTCCACCTCCACCCCATACGTCTCCTCCACCTCTTATTTTCTTCAAATTTTTGAGTCTACACTTTTATCTGTTTGTTTCCCTTCCTCCTCCTCCTCCTCCTCCTCCTCGTCTTCCTCCTCCTCCTCTTCTTCCTCCTCCTCCACCTCCTCCTCCTCCTCTTCCTTCCTCCTCCTCCTCTTCCTTCCTCCTCCTCCTCTTCCTTCTTCTCTTCCTTCCTCCTCCTCCTCTTCCTCCACCATCAGTCTTTTGGTTTGTCACCTCCTCCCAGCTCCATCATCTCCATGGAGACTGTCCATCACCACCTGTCTGTCAGTCTTTGTCTTCTCGTCTCCATCAGCTCAGGACAGACAGATAGAGGACAGATAGAAACGTTAGTTTTGTCCTCGCATCGTTCACGTTGTCCTCTTGCAAAGGAGAAGTGAAGAGGGTCAGACTGTGTGGTCTCTTTTCTCCTGTCTCTGTCCTTTGTCCTTTGTCCTGTCTTGTTTCTGTCTTGTCTTGTCCTCTCTGGTCTGTCTCTGTCCTGTCCTGTTGTCTTTAGTCTGTCCTTTCCCATCCTCTCCTGTCTGTATCTGTCTCTGTCTTGTCTTGTCCCGTGTCTGTCCTGTCCTCTCCGGTCTCCTGTCTGTCCCTTCATCTCAACATGTCCACAGACGTCTCGGGAAGTCTTGTCCTAACGTCTCTTCTCGTCCTCTGAGGTCAGCGATGGAGACGCGTCTCATTAATCAGAAAATAATCTCTTTCCTACAGCCCCCCCCCCCCCCCCCCCCCCCTTCTCTGTCCTCACTGTCCTCACCGTCTCTTTTCCAGTTTCTGAGTCACACTGCAGGAAGAAGTACGGGGTGGGACATCATGGGGGGGACAAGGGTTGCTGTGTCTTTCCACTGTGGCGGCCATTTTGCCTCCTGGTCCTCCTCCTGATTGGTTTCCTGTTGGACATGAAGGAGCCAGAGTCTCTCCTCAGGGTCTTTGCTCCAGGATCTGATCAGTTTATGATTCATTGATTCATTGATTCACTGATTAATTGATTAATTGATTAATTGACTCATGTCTCTTCGTCATCGTCTCTCTTTATTTTCTATATGACTGTTTCTCTCTGGCTGGATTTGAATGGTGTCCTACACACACACTGTCCTCTGTCCTCCTCTGCAAGCGAGACCGACCGTAGGCTACGTCCCACTCATTAGGCTCGTTAACAGCGTGACGGCTAACACTAGCTCCTCCTAGCCTCACGGCTAACACTAGCTCCTCTGGGTCATCCTAGCCTCACGGCTAACAGTAGCTCCTCTAGCTTTTCCTAGCGTCACAGCTAACAGTAGCTCCTCCTAGCATCCCAGCTAACAGTAGCTCCTCTAGCTCCTCTGTCTCTTACTAGCATCACAGCTAACAACAGCTCCTCCTAGCATCTTAGCCTCCCACCTAACCATAGCTCCTCCTTCTGAGCTAACCTAGCTCCTTATATCATCATAGCCTCCCACCTAACATTAGCTTATTATTGCACCCAAGCCTCCCAGTTAACAACAGCTCCTTGTAGCATCCTAGCCTCCTAGCTAACACTAGCTCCTGGTAGCATCCTAGCCTCCCAGCTAACAATAGCTCCTCCGAGCTTCCAAGCTAACACTAGCTCATCATTGCACCCTGGCCTCCTAGCTAACAATAGCTCCTTATAGCATCCTAGCCTCCCAGCTAACAGTAACTCCTCTTTGCCTCCAGTCTAACACTAGCTCTCCCTAGCATCCTAGCCTCCTGTAATAAACAAAATAAAAATAAAACATTTGATTAGAGGAAAACAGTTCACATTAATGCTGTAGCTTTTATTACCACGGATATCTTTTAGTTTTTATCCCAGCAGACGTTAAAATGATGGTTTTTATGTCACGAGGACATTTAGCTCCTCCGCTGCTGATGAGAATCCATCATTTAGGATGAAGCTAATTCAGATGAAAAAGACACTTTGTGTGTTTCATTAAATATTATTATTATACTTCCTGGTTCTCTTCTTCTCTTCTCCTTTTGCAGCCGTACCCGACTGACATCACCGGACAGCTCAACCTATCAGATCCCTCCGTCAGCACCGTCGTCTGAGAGAGACACGCCGCTCAAAAACACACTGCAACACAACAACACACATGCTTGGTCTTTTACTTTGAAAGGACTGATTTTATTTTGGTAGATGTCTGTGATGTTGTGCAGTTAGTTCTGTTTCCTGTCAGACATCGGGATCCGTTTTAGAGCCGGAGCCTCGAAGAGTCCACATGTTAACAAATATCTAACGGCCAAGAACTTGTCGACCAGGAACTTCCCAATCAACGCATTGGTTCCTGTTGATCTGGTTCCTGGTCATCTGGTTCCCGTTGATCTGGTTCCTGGTCATCTGGTTCCCGTTGATCTGGTTCCTGGTCATCTGGTTCCTGGTCATCTGGTTCCCGTTGATCTGGTTCCTGGTCATCTGGTTCCCAATTACCTGGTTCCTGGTCATCTGGTTCCTGGTCAGGGTGTGGCAGGTGGGCGGAGTGTCTGGGACAGGAAGTCGTTCTTGAACGCTGAACCTGGTTGGTCGTTAAACCGCTGAGGATCATGGGTAGCGAGTACCACGAAGTTTTAATGATGAGGATTTAACTTCACAACTTATTTTCTTGTTTTTATTTGCTATTGTTTATTATCTATCATCTTATTTATTATATACACTTCTCCACTTATTCAGATTTAGAAAACTTTATTAAGGCCACAACGTAGAACTATAAAGGATATTTTAAGTTTTTATTTTTTTCTCAAAATCATCATCATCGAAAATGTTTAATCACCTGATGGGATTAAAGTTTTAGTTTGCCGTTATTAGAATCTTTTATTGTGGATAACTGTATTTGTAGTTCATTTTGTTACATGATATATATATGCAGTTATATATGATACAATATAATTATATTTTAATAATGTAATATTGTTATATTTCCATGGAAACTAAAAGTCTCAGATTCATGAACGACTTTTTTCATCAGAGCAACAAAACATTTTTAAACCTGATGCTTCCTGAACCCATAGGCTCCGCCCACCTCCCTAGACACTCTCCCAGGGCATGCTGGGAAATGCAGTCACTGCCCCTCCCCTCCCCCGCCCCCGCCGCCTCCACTGTGTCCCCGTCTGATGATGTCAATTGCTGTCTACCTCCACACCTGCCAATCATTGTGGGCGTTTCCACGGTAACTGAGAGTGTTTTCGTTGCAGTCCTCTGTGTGACCACTAGATGGCTCTGAACCTCCACACAGCTCCTTTAATTATCCATTAACATTAATGGCTGTTAACTAATTAACTAATGAACCAGTTAATGAACAAACTGAAACAGGTGATGATTGGTCAGTGAACCTGACCGTGGTTAAACTGCCGAGGATCATGGGTAGTGTAGTACCACATGACTGTGGAAGTTTTTTGATGAAGATTTAACTTCACAGCTTATTTTATTACTTATATTTATTTTACTATGTTTGCTATTATTTATCTTTTATTTTTTTATTTATTAAAACTATTTCCAACACTTAAAACATTCATCATTTCTATTTCTATTCATTCATCCTGACCCTAAGTCCCAACAGAGAAACCAGTCCCCAGAGTTTCTCTAGAGTTGAACCAGGGCCGTATTCCTAAAGATCCTAAAGAAGAAGAACTCCTAAATTAGCTTAAAATTCCTAGTCATCATTTCAGTGGGTGGGATTGATCCTAAAAGCTTTTGGTGCTAATGTCCATAGAATGGAGTCACATCAATAAACTGAATCCTAGAATCATTCAGTGTTTGGAGAATATCTCTCCTGAACACATCTCACTGCAGAACCTTCTTTAGGAACCTTTCATCTTTACCTCCATCTAGGAAGAACTCTGAGAAAACATCTGGGTTCTCGTTTAATTTCATAGACTTGGTCCTCGAGTAGCAGCTCTTTGAATCTTTAGGTCCACGGGTCCTGATCATCTACTCGATCAAATCATCCAGGATTCAAAGAAGGTTCAGAAACGAATGTTTGATGTTTACATTTGACTTTTCTTTGCTTCATGTCTTTAATTTATTCTGTAATTGAACAAATTTAATCCTATTCATCGTATTCAATGTTTATTGTCACGCGAACGTCAAAGATCTGAAGAGGAAAAAGGATAAATGCAGTAACTACGAGCTGCTTTGGTTTGTTATGAAGGTTTCCTCAGGAGACTGACCGGAGGTTTGATTAGGTCAAAGTCTGCAGTCGATCACAGTTCAACCAACTCTGGTGTAGTCCAGCCTTCACGTGCTGATCCATGAACACATGAGGCAAACACTCGCTAACAGCAGCCTGCAGACGTCCTGCAGGAACCACGTCAACGCACGGACCAGCTCCATGTTTTTATCCTGACATTTAATTCAACTTAAAATGAATTAGATTTAACATTTAGAATCATTTTTATCTAAACTGTGATCAGGACATTTGTGGTTAATCATTAATCGTATTGATTATTGTTGGAGGTCGGCCTGAAGATGATGATGATGATGAAGATGATGATGATGATGAATCTTCATCATGACGATGAATCTTCATCATCATCATCATCTGACAGTCTGAGGTCAGTTTGTGTAGAAGAATAAAGAAATTATTTTTGTGTCACTTCCTGTCTCGTCAGCTGTAACTGTAGAAAAAGAACTTTAGCCCCGCCCCCTCGCTCTTTGTTTCCTGTAACTGTCAAACCTGGAAATAATAAACGGAGATTTATTTGACTTTAATCATCTTTCTGTTTGTTTATTAAACTGAGAGACTATGATGCTAGACGGAGCTACTGTTAGCTGGGAGGCTATGATGCTAGGCGGAGCTACTGTTAGCTGGGAGGCTAGGATGAGCTACTGTTAGCTGAGATTAGGATGCTAGGATGAGCTACTGTTAGCTGGGAGGCTAGGATGTTGTGAGCTAGTGTCAGCTGGTAGGCTAGGATGCTAGGAGGACCGAGTGTAAGCTGTTTGGCTAGGACACTATGAGAAGTGTGTGTTAGCTGTTAGCTGAGATTGGGATGCTTGGAGCAGATACTGTTGGCTCAGAGGGTAGGATGCTAGGAAGAGCTACTGTTAGCTGGGAGGCTAGGAGGAGCTAGAATTAGCTGGGAGGTTAGGAGGAGTTAGTGTTAGCTGGGAGGCTAGGGTGCTATAACAGGTTAATGTTAGCTGGGAGGCTAGGATGCTATAAGGAGTTAGTGTTAGCTGGGAGGCTAGGATGCTAGGGGAAGTTAATGTTAGCTGGGAGGCTAGGATGCTATAAGGAGTTAGTGTTAGCTGGGAGGCTAGGATGCTATAAGGAGTTAGTGTTAGCTGGGAGGCTAGGATGCTAGGAGAAGTTAATGTTAGCTGGGAGGCTAGGATGCTATAAGGAGTTAATGTTAGCTGGGAGGCTAGGATGCTATAAGGAGTTAATGTTAGCTGGGAGGCTAGGAAAATAATAAATTTAAAAAGAAAATGACTTGTTTTCTTGAAGACGTTTTGTTCTGTAGCTTCTCTCGTCTGTTTTTCCTCTTTTTAGTTTGTTTGTTTTGTTTTAAATTCAGTCGTGCTGCGTTCAGGGGCGTTGACCCGGTTCAGACTAAGTTTGTCTTCGTTATCAGATGTTTCCTCATCGTGAATTCAAACTCCAGTTACAGCATCAAAGATCGATGCTGCAGCTGCTCGGCATCGTGGGTAATAACGCACACCTCCAGGGATTTTTATAACTATTTCACTTTTAGTTTTATTTTCCTCAGTTTGAAACATTTGGTTTAAATTTCCAGGACCCGTCTCCTCCAGGTCCAGGTCCAGGTCCAGGTCCAGGTCCAGGTCCAGGTCCAGGTCCAGGTCCAGGTCCAGGCTGAGTCTAAAGGAGTCTGGTCTGAGGAGCTGTGATGTCAGGGAGGAGCTGTGGTTGAGCCCGTTGCTACGTATGAGGCATCATTTCATTGATCCTAAAAGCTTCTGGACCTCAGGTGTTGAGTTCAGATGTGAAACCAGTTGAAAGCGTCTCGTGTGAACAGCCTCTGAACTAGGGACCATGTTTTCTGTCTTCTTCTATCTTTGTTGACTCTCAGTCTGAAGGTCGACAGGCCGCCACCTTCCCTGCAAACTGATTGGTTGAGGCATCTGTGGGTGGAGCCACGCACACAGAAGAAAAGGCCTCAGGTGTCAGCACCTCATCCCCACCACAGAAGAAGAGCGGAGCGGTGAGTGAACCGAGCTAAAGCTAAATGCTACTTAGGTAACCTGGCGCCCCTTCCGCCAGTTGCCGCGGTAACCCTGTGTTATTTTCTGTGAGCTGATAACAGAAACATCTTCTGCACATGCTCAGAAGCGTCTCGTTGGAGCTTTAATTTTGTTTCTGATCCCACAGACCCCCCAGGACCACCAAACCCTCCCGGACCACCAGAACCTCCTGGACCACCAGAACCTCCCGGACCACCAGAACCTCCTGGACCATGTCTTCATCTCACAGCACATCTGGACTGAAACGTTTCTGTTTGTGGCTCCATCGCTGCTCTCCTCCTCCTCCTCCTCCTCCTCCTCTTCCTCTCCCTGTCAGCTGTGGTGTCCCCCCACCTCCCCCAGCGTCTCGTCGGCGCCTCCTGCTGGTGGTCCTGCTGCTCTTCATCCTGCTGCTGATGGTTCTGGTCCTAATGTGGAACTACCACTGTCTCTTCATCTCCCACATCTGTCCCACAGGAGAGGACGACCTGGACACGGGGGAAACCCCCATTTCATCTGAAGACTGAACTAAGAACCCGGTCAGACCCGGCTTAACGTCCTGATCTGGTCTCTAGAGTCCAGCTCAGACTGAATCTAAATAACTGAGTCTTTTTCCTGAATGTTGTGGTCATGTTTGGTTCACGGAGGAAACATGCATCCATCAACCACTCAGGACGTGATGTGTCAATGGTTGCTAAGGAACAGGGAAAAGAAACAAATCCTCCATTTACTCTTTCTTCCTTCCTTCCTTCCTTCCTTCCTTCCTTCCTTCCTTGTGTCCCTGGTTCTGGTCCAGTGGTAGGTAGAGATCCATCAGGCAGCAGCTGATACATTATTATACTGACCACATGGTGGCGCTGCTGCTGATTTACTTACAGACTGAGACCAGATCTCAGGTTCTGGCTGGAGACACATGTGGAGACACACTTTAATTCATCAACACCAGGTGAAACCAGGTGTTGATGTTAAAGCTCTGATTAAAGTTCTTTTTCTATTTGTCGTTTCTGAGTAGTTTTTATTTTTATGTTCAGATATTGATTATTATGTTATTACAGATATTCTCAGACCAAACCAGAAACAGGCCACAACTAAATAACATCACAGCCATGCTATGCTAGTTAGCAACACCTGTGGTAGCATCCGTTGTTCATGTTCAACCAGCAGCAAACTTGGTGGGAACAGCGCACACGTTAGCTTCCTGTTAGCGGACATGTTCAGAGGTGGTAGTGTGTAGGTGCTAACAGTTGGCTAGCAACAGTATTGACATGAGTGACGGCTGGTGACTGGTACACAAACATTTAATGAGGGTCAGGGTCAGTGAGGGTGGATCCTACTGAGCATGAGCATAGCGATGTCACGGTGGCTGGTTTCTGATTGGAGGAGATCACAGGTCACATGTCATAGTTATAATGATTGGAGGCTAAATCAGCATGCTGACATTAGCACGATAACACCAGGATGCTAACATTAGCATCCTGGGATCACTACATTAACATTCGCACAATAAAATTGGCATGCTAACATTAGCACGCTAACATTAGCACATTAACATCAGCAGGCTAACATTAGCACATTAGCATGAGCTCGCTATCATTAGCACATTAGAATCAGCTCGCTATCATTAGCACGCTAACATTTGCATATTATCTAGTTCTCTTAACTCTGGTCTCATGCTAATGTGCACCTAGCTACAGCTAGCATGTTAGCTTCCTTTAGGACTCTCTAGTGAACGTTAGAGGAGGGGGCGGGGCCTCTAGTGGGCGTTAGAGAAAATTGGGAGGCGGGGCCTCTAGTGGAAGAGGGGGCGGGTCCTCTGTGACGTCCCCAGGCTTTTATAGTGAAGGGCTGAACCAGGAGCTGTGTTTTATTTTGGGACGTTAACGTGGAGTGGAAGGATCAGCTGATCACAGCCGCTTCTTGACTCCACTTGTTTTGTTTGTAATTGTTTGTTTTTGTTTTTATTGTTAGATTTTGTTTATTTATCTGTTTTTGGAGGAATGTGAGTCTCGGGCTCTGCGGCTCCTTCAGGACTCGGACCCGGGCTCAGGATGCTGGTTCTGGTTCTCCTCAGTCTCGGTCTGAACCTCCACACATGCCGGCCTTTTCCCAACCAGCTGCCCGACCTCGGGCTTCATGCGCCCGGTCAGATCCCGCTCGCCGACCCGCTGCAGGACTACGAGCGTCTGGATGCGGAGCTGGCGGGAGACGGCGGTAACGGGACCGGGTCGGTGGAGGGCTGCGGGCCGTGTGAGCTGGACCTGTGCCCGGAGACTCGAGGCTGCCGGGCCGGTTTGGTGCGGGACTCCTGCGGCTGCTGCGAGGAGTGCGGGAACCTGGAGGGACAGGCCTGCGACCCGGGGGACCGGAGCGTGTTCTACGGGCTGTGCGGGACCGGGATGCGGTGCGCGGCGGATCCGGGTCCCGCACGAGGAGGTGGAGGAGGAAGAGGAGGAGGTGATGAGGAGGAGGAGGAGGAGGTGTGTATCTGTGAGGACCAGGAGGTGGTCTGTGGTTCTGATGGATCCACCTACATCAACATGTGTCAGTTCAGAGAGGCCGCATTCAGCGAACCGAGCCTGGAACCCAGAGGGAGGAGCCCCTGCAGGACAGGTAGGACTCACCTGTCCCTGTGTCCGTGTCCACCAGGGGCCTGACATATACAATTAAATAATCCAGACACTAGACAACAATATGTGCAATAAATGATGAAACAAGGCTACACGTGGGTCCCACAGGGTTCTGTGCTGGGTCCACACTGATTTATTATCTCCATTAATAACACACAGTGTCTGTTGCCTAGAGATCTGGGGACAATCGCACAAAACCATCACACACCTAATGTTCCTGTTACAGACGAGAGCAATAAGGACTCAGAGCTTCTCACTGTGTGTAAAGTCAATAACAATGTGGTTCCAGAGGAAGTTTCAGAGTTTACTCACTTTGTTCTGTCTGAAGTTTAAACTGAGCCCACGGACGATGTTCATTTAAGAAGAGAAGGAAACTAAACTGTGTTGGTTTGTGAATGAAACTTTAACTGAAACTGACAGAAATGAATGAAAGTTCATGTAGTTTATGTACATGTGGACATAACGTTGGTCACTGATGTGTGGACAGAGAGACACAGTAAACTAAAGCTAACTAAAGCTAACTCTGTGTCTGTCCCAGTCCCGGTCATTAAGGTCCCCCCTCAGAACCAGGTCCAGGGGACCGGCAGTAGTCTGGTCTTTCTCTGTGAGGTCTTTGCGTTTCCGATGGCGTTGGTCGAGTGGAGGAAGGACGGACAAGATGTTGTCCTACCGGGGGACGACCCACACATCTCTGTCCAGGTAGGACACCTGAAGGCTGTGGCCCCTCCCCCTTTTAAACAGCTTCTTATGGGGAGAAGAAGACGTGGCCGGAAAATAAGCCACGTAAATGCATTCATGTATTAAGGCATTAATCCTCATTAATCATCATTAATCCTCATTAATCATCATTAATCATCATTAATCCTCATTAATCATCGTTAATCCTCATTAATCATCATTAATCATCATGTCCTCCTCCAGGTGTCCACTCCTACCTAGATGAACTATTCACCAACCTGCACATGATTCCTGTTATACTCACAAACTGTCTCATGGATCATCAGCTGTTTGTTCTATTATTAGATTCTACGTGTTTCCTTCAGATCCATGTTTGTATCTACAACACATTTTAGTTTATATTGTTTCTCTCTATCTTCTCTGGTTCTGCCTGGTCTTAGACAGATGGTTCCTCCATATGAGCTGGTTCTGGTTCTGCTCCAGGTTTCTTCCTGTTAAAGGGAGTTTCTCCTTCATGTTGCTCTGGAGGTTTCAGACCAGGTTTTGTAAAACATCCAGAGAATATTTGTATTGTTATTGACGCTACAGAAATAAAATTGAATTGATGGAAACACACGTAGTGAGACAACAGAGAAGAAACTGTTTTTATTTAACGACGTAACAGTGACACCGTTCACATGATCCTTTTATTTTTCAACCTTTTGTTTCCTTAAGTCTAATTCATGCTGCACAGTTTTACTTTTTACAGTTTTATTTTCACGCTGATCTAAGTTGTGTGTTTCTGTTGTAGTGACCAGAGTCACATTCCTTGTTTGTTCACATACGTGGGAACTAAACCTGATTCTGATTCTGATCCTAAAACAGAGGACACATGGTTTCTATTGGCCTCCAGGAGAAAACACCACTGCTTTTAACTCTTTACAGGCTCTCGGTCAAATACTTGGACAATCTAACTTTCACCCCTAGAGTTTTATTGTAGGACAGAGGAAGAAGACTTTTCTGATCTCTCATATCTGGTTCCATCTGAGACCAGATCTGAATCAGAGCTGATTCAGACACTTGTCAACATCATCACATTAGAAACATTAGGACACTTGTTCTTCTTCATGGCTCCTAATAAACCAGTTCAGAGGGGGACCTTGTAGACCACATTAGACCCTGATTAGACCTGACAACGTTTCCTGGATCTTCTCTGATTGGCTCAATGAAAACCACATGACACTAAACTTCACTGAGAGGAACCAGGAACCACGTTACCACATATGGTTCCTGGTTCCTATAGAGGGTTAAAGTGTTAAATCGTATTACTCTAGTCCTCAGACAGGTAAGAGGACGCTTGTCTTTTTGCTTCCCACAGTCTCGGGGTGGTCCTCTGAAATTCGAGCTGTCCAGTTGGCTGCAGATTGAGGGGGCGGAGCCTGGGGACTCAGGGACCTATCGCTGCATCGCCCACAACAACCTGGGGTCTGTCTCTGCCTCTGCTGTCCTGGACGTCCTGGGAGCAGGTGAGACAGATGATGGACAGGTGTGGTTTCAGCTAGCTAGCATGCTAACAGGCTAACATGTCCACGTGTCTCACTGTCTTCAGAGGACCTGGCGTCCTACCTGTCCAACAGTGTGTCTGAGATGAAGCAGCTGATGGATGCCACCGACTATGACGAGGACTTCTACTGATCGTCACTTCAGAGGACTCACCACTATGCTAATGTGCTAATTTGCTAATATGCTATTACATTATTATTCTGTGTACCCCTACGTTTCTCTGACATGAAGACGCAACATGTTGAACATGTTGTTAATAAATGTTGTTAATAAAAATGAAACAGTTTGATTTTTAACATTGAATCTATTCACACTCATAGAACCGGGTCACATCCGGGTCACTACTGCTCCTCTCTCATAGAACCGGGTCACATCCGGGTCACTACTGCTCCTCTCTCATAGAACCTGGTCACATCTGGGTCATTACTGCTCTTCTCTCAGTTCTGTTGAGGCTAAACCGGAGCTGATCAACTCTAACTCCAGGAACCAGGAGCTGAAAACGACTAAAGCAGGTTTGGAAGCTCCAGTGAGAGCAGCAGCTGTGACGAAACATTCTGAACCGACATGTGTTGAATCCATTATCAGACAGAAGCAGCCGAGAAACTCAACACGGTTCAGATTTCACTGAGTCGCTGCCACAAAAACCAGACTCTGGTGTTCAGCTTTAGTTTCTAATAACTTGGTGGTTCTCTCTATTCGTTGCTTCTCTCTGGTTTTTATAAGCATCTAAAATGCAAAGAAATGTCACTGTGAAAATGATTAAAATGTATTTATTAATTTCTTATTGTATAAAACCTATACTATACTACACTATACTATAGAAATGCTCCTTTTATTGTCCCCTGGAAACAACCGCTGTGGACGTTGCAGCAGTTTTGTTTGTTCTCTGTTTGTTTGTGTTTTGGACTCTACCTCCAGCCTCAACCGGTTTTACTCAGTGAGTTCTGATGTTTTTCTTCTCCGCAGCTGCTCAGACTCTTTTCTCTCCATAAATTAGAGACTTGGTCACAGGGCGTCTTCCCAGTCTGCTGCTCGTCTGTCTGCAGAGAGAATCCAGGAAATACCAGCTGATCCACGGCAACCTGAAATAACTTCCAGACTTCATCCTGCAGCGAGCGCCCCGGAGACACAATGCACTTCAGTTAGTGGCTGATTTAACAGGGACCGCACAGACTGGCTTTATGGCTGCAAGTAAATATGATTAACTGGGTGAAAAGGTCTTAAAAGGTTAAAACACTAAACTGCTGGATGGTAAATGCTTGTTTACATTGTGTTGCATATTCTTTCTAAATCTATTCTCTTTTTTGTAATTAAAAAGAAAATAAATAAATAAACCAAAATAGACTCAGATAATAAGTCCAGACAAGATCAAATAATAATAATAACAACAATAATACATAAACATAAAGAAGAAGCACGGACGTATGAAACCACAATAAATGCAAACTTGCATCTCTCCACTGTAGAACCTTTCAGGACATAACTTTTGATATATTTATCCTGCCAGAGCTGAATAATCACCCAGAACAAATAATCTGGAGTCAAACGGGATCGTGTACCTTTTTTTTTATTTTATTTTTTTTATGTTGTATATAAATTAAAAACAGTTAAAAAGTATATTGGTTTTATTTGGTTTTATTTGAGGCTGCAGTTCCTCGGACGGCCGCTGCTTCTCCTCCGGACCACCAGGGGGCGACAGAACCACTCAGAGTAACACCCTCATTCTCTGGTGTTTGGATGTAGCCAGAAGAGCTAGCGTTAGCTGCGGCTCGAGACGAGGTAACTGAAAGCGTAATAAACATCTAATAATTACCTTTAGAGTGATGTTAAACCTTAGTCAATGTCTGAGAGAAAAGGAAAAACGCAGATAAATGTTTAAATTAAACTCTGTTCGTCTATTAAAGACGTTTGTCTCTCGTTAGCTTTAGCTCAACCGCGACCACAGCGAGGTTCCATTAAAATAACTGTTAATTTAAAGTTTGTTTCCCTTTCAACCGAGTAACGTCCTTCATTTAAAGATGTCGAGGACATGTAAGGAATCTATTAAAGCTGCTTTTTAATTCGGCTTATAAAAGAAACACCAGGACCCTTCACGTTTATAGACTTGACTTCATGTAAGAATTCAGTGGATTTCTGTGTTGATCTGGAATGAGATGATGAGAAATTAAACATGTCACATTCCGACTCCTGTCAATGCACCAGCTAATGAAGTGTAACCAGCACACTGGGGTTGTCTGTTGTGTGTTTATTATATGTGTGTTTGCATCTGTTCTCCAGTGATTGTTAAGTTTCAGGTGACATTAAGACATTTCTGTCTGCAGGTTCAGAGGTCAAAGGTCAGCAGCTCCACTCTTCTTCATGGTCAAACAGGTGCGGAGGTCAGACAGGTGAGAGGAGCTCACTGATTGTTTGGTGCAGATCTGAGGCCGACCTCTTTCACTTTGTTCCTCAGGTGGTTCTTCTTCTGTGGTCTCTGCAGGTTTTCTCTACCTGCTGCAGGCGGCTGTGTCCCGAGGGTTCGATTCCCGGTCGGTCCGATGCAGAAGAGGCCTCCTCCAGCTCAGCAGGTAGAAACAGAGAGCATTAAAACACCAACAGAAATAGACTAAAAGACAGAAAAGACATCACTAGTCCACATACCAGAAACACAAAGCTGTGCACTCACTGTGTAACTTTCTATCAGGACGGATTCTGCTGCTGTTATGGCTAAAATAAGACTTTAATGAGCCTATGAGACTCTAATATAAGAGACTCTTTCCTTCCAGTGCTGGCGTTGTTTTTAAAGCGGGATGTGCTTCATGAAGCCTGGCTGGGTCCGTGTGGACCCTCCAGACGCTGAACAGACTCTAGAGTAGGATGAAGGGAAGTTAACGGTGTAGTTCTGTTTATCTGGATACTCCAGAGTCTGTGATATGTGACCTGGTGCAGTTAACTGTGTTATTTCTGTGTTGATTGTTTGTTCAGGAGACGGGAGGCGCTGACAGCTCCACCGCCACAGGAGACGAGAGAGGAGGCGATGGACCAGGGTCTGACGGAGGTTCAGGACAGACGGAGACAAAGAGAGTGAAGATGGACGGGTGGGTGCTGTGCTGTCACTGTTTGGTGCTGTTAGCGCCCCCTGCAGGCCTCTGTTTTAA
>NC_061777.1:155000-237500 GCF_022458985.1 Mugil cephalus | reverse complement strand
GAAACCAGAGGGGGCTGTTCACACCTGAATCTCTGTGACACCTGGTGGCTGCTGCTGGAACTGCAGCTTCAACCAGGTGACGTTCCTGATTGGTCCTGATTGGACAAACTGAACTTTATGTAAATGAGGAGCATTTTTCTGTTTTTTTTTTATTAAACTCTGTTAATAATGAGTGTGTTTTTCTTGTTGACTGATGGTTGTTTTCAGCTTTTTGCTCAAATTAAAAGAAACACAATGAATAAAACTGAAGAAATAGATGGATTTATAAATGAATAAATGTCTTAGATGAGGTCTCATCTCCCTGAAGCTCTGTCTCTGTCTGAGCCCATGAATCCTGGTGGTTTCGTCCTGGAATATGGAATAAAACTGGATGAAGAACCTGCTTCAGTGTATTCAGGGAGTCAGCTGATCTCATTCTTCTCGGTGTAGGGTTACGGCGGTGGGCGGGGCCTGGAGGTGTCGCGTTACATCGGTGGGCGTGGCCTGGTGGTTCTCAAAATGGCTGCGCCCTGCTCGGATCAACAGGTCTGAAGGTAACGAGTGTCAACTTCTCAACTTCTACTTTCCTTCTTCTCGCTCTTTTCCTTCTTTCTTCTCCGCGAAGCGTCTCCGGAAGCCGCGGCGGGGTCACGCCGCCTCCAGCCGGCCTGTCACCGGCCTCTCCGCGACGAACACCCGGCCAAGGGACGCCAGCCTGTTAGCTTAGCCTGTTAGCCGAGAGCGCGGTGACGTCACGGATAGGCTGCCAGTCAACAGGAAGAGGAATCAGAGTAAAGTTACACTTCGGCTATTGATAAGTCAGTGTGAAGTTTGAACACGAATTAATTTATTTACAGAGTTCAGGCAGGAATGTTAAAAGCTGAGTTCAGGTCCAGTCTGAGTCCAGTCTGAGTCCAGTCTGAGTCCAGCCAACCAGAACCAGAACCAGGAGCCTCCATGAAGACAGGTGGTGGGAAGCTCGACTCTTTTCTGAGAGTCGACTCGTTTGCCACGGCTCCCAAAGAAGAGTCGACTTCAGTATTTAGGTTTTTAATCTCTTGATCATTGACTGCAAATATATATATATATATATATATATATATATGTATATATTTATATACTATGGACTAACTCGTCATGACTTCACGTTATGAGTCACGTCTCACATCTGCGCTGTAATAAAAATGGATGAGTGGTGATGGACTAATGTCTCCAAGTGTCCTCTGCCCAGATTTGTCCCGTTAGTCCAGGTCTTCATCTCCTGTGTCCTGTCTCTGTCTCACCTGAAGTTTACACAGACACACATGTAAAATAATGTGTGTGTATGTGGAATATTATTATGCATATTCAGTTAATTTACATTAACGTCTAATTGTTTTTATCAACATTATAACATATTGTTTTCTACAACATAACAAAGAAAAACAATACAACACCTGCCTCGAACAAAATGTCTCATGTTTAAAGCTTAATAAAAACTAAATGAATGAGTTGTGTAGTTTTGTGTAGTTGTTCTTACTTTTGTTTAATATTTCAATACAACTTTGATTGTGCAAACAAATGAATAAACACTGTGATCAAATCAAGTCCTGGTCCTGGTCCTGGTCCTGGTCCCGGTCCCGGTCCTGGTCCTGGTCCAGGTCCAGGTCCAGGTCCTGGGTTGACTCCAACGTCCCGTTCTCAGAAGTGATGAGTCTGTCTCTTTGTGTCCAGGTGTCCATCATGTCCATGATGTCCAAGGAGGGGAGCATCACTGAGCTGCTGCTCTCATTGGACAGTTCAGAAGTGGAAGAGGCGGAGCTAGTGAGAGCAGCAGTCAACCAGCAGCTGAGCTCAGGTGAGTCCCTACCTGTCCATACCTGTCCCCTACCTGTCCCCTACCTGTCCCCTACCTGTTCCTACCCGTCCTCTACCTGTCCATACCTGTCCCCTACCTGTCCCCTACCTGTCCCCCACCTGTCCCCTACCTGCCAATACCTGTCCCCTACCTGTTCCTACCCGTCCTCTACCTGTCCATACCTGTCCCCTACCTGTCCCCTACCGGTTCCTACCTGTCCCCTACCTGTCCCCCACCTGTCCCTAATGGTTCCTATCTGTCCCTACCTCTCCCCTACCTGTCCCCTACCTGTCCCCTACCTGTCCATACCTGTCCCCCACCTGTCCCCTACCTGTCCATACCTGTCCCCCACCTGTCCCCCACCTGTCCCCCACCTGTCCCCTACCTGTCCCCTACCTGTCCCCTACCTGTCCATACCTGTCCCCCACCTGTCCCCTACCTGTCCCCTACTTGTTCCTACCTGTCCCTACCTGTCCCCTACCTGTCCCCTACTTGTTCCTACCTGTCCCTACCTGTCCCCTACCTGTCCCTATCTGTTCCTACTTGTCCATACCTGTCCCCTACCTGTCCCCTACCTGTTCCTACTTGTCCATACCTGACCATACCTGTCCCTACCTGTTCCTACTTGTCCATACCTGTCCATACCTGTCCCCTACCTGTCCCCTACCTGCCTATACCTGTCCCCTACCTGTCCATACCTGTCCCCCACCTGTCCCCTACCTGTCCATACCTGTCCCCTACCTGTCCCCTACCTGTCCCTACCTGTTCCTACTTGTCCATACCTGTCCATACCTGTCCCTACCTGTCCCTACTTGTCCATACCTGTCCCTACCTGTCTGATATAACCTGTAGTTGTCCTCCCAGACAGAGGAGGTGCTGTCTTGTCCTCTTTGGTGGACTATTACCTGGACTCCTCGTCCTCTCAGGCTCTGCTCCTCTTGTCCTCCATCAGGGAGCCTCAGCACAAGGTGAGCAGTGTGTCCTCCCTCACCTGTCCAGGTGTTGCTACTATGAAATGTTGGTTATAAACATGATGTAATTACCCATCAGCCCCTCCTGGAGAAGCTGAATGAGTCTCTGAGTAGAGCAGGGACCAGGCTGGCGGGTCTCACGCTGCTGGGTCACCTGACCAGGAAGCAGCCGCCGTGGGTTCATCACATCAGTCGCTCAGCGCTGCTGCCGTCACTGCTGCGCTGCCTCAAGGTAAACTCACCTGGACACCTGGACACCTGGACAGAAGGACACATGGACACAAGGACACATGAACACATGAACACATGAACACATGGACACATGGACACAAGGACACATGGACACGTCTGTTTGTTTTGCAGACGGACGGGGACGTGGTCGTCCTGATCACTGGAGTTCTGGTCCTCATCACTCTATTACCCATGATCCCTCAGGCTGGGAAGCAGCACATCTACGACTTCTTTGACGTGTTTGGACGTCTGGCGTCCTGGACCCACAAAACTCCTGGTAACGTCCACCAGCAGGGGGCGCTCCGCAGTTTGACCCCTGTCAGAGAATGCAATGAATCAATGAGGAAATCCGTTAGGATCTCAGGCTGTGTTCTGATTGGCCGCTCGTTGTCCTCTGCAGGTCATGTGCCCGTGATCCACCTGGTCCACCTCCATGCAGGTGTTTACTCTCTGTTCCACCGGCTCTATGGGATGTTCCCCTGTAACTTCATCTCCTACCTGAGGCTCCACTACAGCATGAAGGAGAACCTGGACACCTTCCAGGAGGTGGTCAAGGTCAGGATGCTGACACACACCTGTTCACCTGTTCACTTGTTTACCTGTTCACCTGTTCACTTATTTACCTGTTTACCTGTTCACTTGTTCACCTGTTTACCTGTTCACTTGTTCACCTGTTTACCTGTTCACTTGTTTACCTGTTCACCTGTTTACCTGTTCACTTGTTTACCTGTTCACCTGTTTACCTGAGCGTCCTCCATCCTGTCTTTCAGCCGATGCTGGAACATGTTCGGGTTCACCCAGAGCTGGTAACAGGGACTCAGGACTACGAGCTGGACCCGTCCAGGTGAGTGTGTTCAGGTCAATCCCTCATTAAAGTCAGTACCTGAGATTCATTAAACAAACCGGTCTAAGACGAGTGGGTCTGTGTTTAAAGCAGGACGAGTTAAAGCTGTGACGTAAGGATTTGTTTTACTCATGATCTCATCACAGCAGCAATAAAAACGGGATCTGGTTCATTGTTGATTGTGTTCGTCTTGTTGGTGCCATTAGTGTCAGTTTGAACACACGTTAACATTTGTGTTGAAGCTGTTTTTGTCGACTCAGTGAACCAGCAGATAAAACTACCCACATCCAGACCAGTCTGATCTGAAGGGACCGGACCAGAAACACAACAGCCTGTTAACTGTTAAATTTATTCACATTTAATGATTTATTCACATTTAATGATTTATTCACATTTAATGAACTTTATTACAAACCATGGAATGAATAACTGGGCCTTTCTGAGACCAGGTCTCAGTGTTTCTCATCTCTCACTGTAACTGTGTGTTAATGTCTTTAATGTGACCTTTGGACCAGGTTGGACCAGGTTGGACCTGTTCGACCTCTGAGAGGCACCTTTATGTCTGACACCTGTGCTGTCATTGTGTTGCTGTAGCTAACAGGTGTTTTTATTGCAGCTGAGTTGTGTAATGATTGTGTGTCACTGCCGCCTCCTGCCTCCAGGTGGAGGTGTTACGAAGTCCATGACATCGTGATCGAGTGCTCCAGGGTGTCTCTGGATCCTCTGGAGTCCTCCTGTGAGGATGACGTCTACTCCTCCCCCACCTCCTCCTCCCCCAGACCTCCCCCGCTGTCCTCCCCCCTCCCTTACCTGAACCTCACCTCCAGCCCCCCCCTCACAGAGAGGGCCAGCAGCTCAGGTGAGTCAGAGTCAGACTCTTTTAACTGGTTCTCGTTCGCTGAGTTGAATTCATTGATGAGTTGTGTCTCTGACAGGAAGTCCTTCCCTGAGTGGACAGTCTCACCTGGACTCCTCCTACATCCAGGTATCTCACCTGTCCGTCCGTCCATGTCCGTCATCTCCTGACTCACTCACTTCAGTGGACTTTGTTTGGACGCAGGTTGATGATGTCAAATGGAGCCCCTCCTCCCACTGTGGTTTGTCAACACCCCCTCCCGAACCTGCCTCCTCCGACTCCGCCCCCCCTCTGGCCAGGTGCTCCTCCCTCTCAGGGGAGGTGAAGCCAGGACCTCAGGTGGAGCAGCGGGAGGAGTCTGTGTCGTCCTTTCAGCCAATCACAGAGCGAGAGCAGAGTGATGTCATCATCGACAGTGAAGGTGAGCTCATCAGCTGATCACCAGTGTGAAGTGGGCGTGGCCTGATCTCAACATATTGATCTTGTCTGTGTCTCCAGAGATTAAACCTGAGTCCCAGGCTCCTCCCACTCCCTCCCCCCCCCCTCGGCCTCCCCTCCTCTTCACCTCCACTCCATCTACAGGCCTCCCCCCTCCCCTTCACCCCCCTACCCACAGGTCAGAGGAGGGAGGCTCCGCCCAGTCTGACAGTAGCTCCGCCCCTCCGTATGAGCCTCTGTTTGAACTAGCTCTGCCTCGAGCCGCCACGCTGCTCATCGGGAAGAAGACGCAGGTTGGAAATGAATTATTTAACGATGTTAATTAGTTCATTTATCTTCATTAATGTGTCTGTTAATTGGTCTGTTTCTTAATTGTAGGAGGTGCTGGAGAGAACCTCAGGGGAGAAGGAGGAGGAGAGGGAGGCGAAGGAGGAGCAGATCTCCATGTCTCCTCTGAAGGTTCTGGATCAGCTGATCATTCACGGACACGACGTCCACGAACGCCTCAGCAGGAGGTGAGAGCTGGTTGGTGGAATAAGGTCGTAGCTCCTGTAGAAAGAGTTTCTGTGAACGTCGCTGGTGTTTGGTAGAAGAAGAAGTTTTACACTCTTCATCTCCATCAGGTTTTCATCTGGCAGCAGGTCAGTGGATCGGAGTCAATGTGGAGGTAAACAGCAGAGCATGAAAACCAAAGGTACCTGAACCTAACACTGAGCACGCTCACACTCACCTATAATCCGGTTTAATTAATCTGATTAATCTGATCGGCTGGTCTTCAGCAGATGGTTCCTCCATATGAGCTGGTTCTGCTCCAGGTTTCTTCCTGTTAAAGGGAGTTTTTCCCTCAGGCTGCTCTGGAGGTTTCAGGCTGGTTTTTGTGAAGCGTCTTGAGACGATTTGTGTTGTTGGCGCTATAAATAAAACTGAACTGGATTGAATTGAATTGTATTGAATTAATCGGGTTGATTTAACAGTTTAACAGTTTAACAGTCGACAGCATCGACGCTACGATCAGAGCATGTTGTGTGTGACTGACAGCATTAAAACTCACGGCTTTATGACATCACAACGACTCATGCTGTGATTGGTTCAATGTTGTGGTTGTGTGTGTGTGTCAGGCCCCGCCCAGGGGGAGGAGCTCCAGTCTCTGAGGAGTCAGCTGTTGCTGGTCCACAGTCAGCTGCAGTACGAGCGCTTCAAGCGGCAGCAGCACGCCGTGAGGAACCGACGCCTCCTTCGCCGAGTCATCAACGCCACGGCACTGGAGGAGCACGCCGTCGCCATGGTAACACACACACAGCGCCACCATGACTCCTCCCCCTCTTTACTCCTGTTGTTGTTGGTTCCAGCATGTTGTAGTTAGTTTTCCCATAGTATTCTTAGTAATCTCCTGGATTGTATAACGTGCTGTGATGGAACGTGATGGAACGTGATGGAACGTGATGATGGAGGCTAAATGAAATGTTCCTCCTGCAGAGGGCTCAGCTTGGGGTCCTGGATGAGGAGATCCGGAGTCTGAAGATGAGTCTGGAGGAGGAGCAGCGTCGATACCACTTCCTGCAGAAAGACGCCACCACACACACCGACACACTACACACACACATCGCACAACTGCTGCTGCAACACCAGGACGAGCAGACACACAACCAGAGGCTGCAGGTACACAACCACAGCCACACAACCACTACACAACTAGAACGACACAGCGATCTGAGGATCCCTCTGTGATTGGCTGTTTCAGACTGAGCTGCTGGAGAGTCAGAGCAAGGTGAAGGATCTGGAGGCGGAGCTTCAGAGAGCCAATAACAAGGCTTACAGCGTGGAACGCCAGCTCACCCAGCTGTCACTCAAAGTGAGCAGATTATTAATTACAGGTTGTTAATGGCTGGTTGTTGCTGAGAGATGTGTTGACCTGTTGTTGTTGCCTGCAGCTGTGTAGCAGTGAACAGTTGCAGCAACAGATGTTCCTGCTGAACCAGCAACTCGTCCTCCTGAAAGAAACCAACCGAGCTCTGACAGAACAGCTGGAGGGGGGGGAGACGCACAGCTGGACGGTAAGAGACAGGTCCCCCTCCGGTCCGTCCTCGTGTCCTCTGAATAGTTGATGAGTCGTCTCGTTTCAGGAGGCGTCCATGCTGCAGTGCAGCGTGGGTAAGGAGTACCAGAGGCTGAAGGACAGCGACGTCCAGCACAGACAGAAGCTGGAAGCAGCCAATCACAGGATAGCAGAGCTGGAGAACCAGCTGGCCAAGAGGGACCAGCTGGTCCTGGATCAGAAGAAGCTCCTGGAGGAAACCAAGAACCACAGCAGGTCAGTGTGGTCCATGTGTTCCTCTTCACGGTCTCAAGTCTAATTTAAAGTTACCACGCTGACCTACACCGGTCTGAGGCATCTCTACTGGGACCTGGTCAGTCTGGTTCACTCTGGAACAACTCCACCCAACACCAGGAGGCGCTGTGTCTTTTTACCAGTCAGGTTCATTTTAGCTTCTACTTCCTGCTTCATTTCATCAAAGGAGACTGAACAGGAGTCGTCCAAATGTTCTTGTCTCCAAACCTCCTCAGTTAACCTGACCCGGTCTCTACTGGTTCATTTAACTAACGCTAGGACCAATCAAGCTCTAGTTACATTTAAACACTAACGAGGACCAATCACAGCTCTGGTTACATTTAAACACTAACGAGGACCAATCACAGCTCTGGTTCCATTTAATACTAACGAGGACCAATCACAGCTCTGGTTCCATTTAAACACTAACGAGGACCAATCACAGCTCTGGTTCCATTTAAACACTAACGAGGACCAATCACAGCTCTGGTTACATTAAACACTAACGACGACCAATCACAGCTCTGGTTACATTAAACACTAACGAGGACCAATCATCAATGAGTACATCCCTAATGAGGGTGTTTCTCTGCAGGGCCGAGCTGTCGGCGTCCGACAGTCGCTGCATCGCTCTGAGGAGAATCGTTCAGACGCTGCAGACAGAGATGCTTCACCTGTACAGTCAGGTCCACCTGGAGGAGTCCGTCTCCAGCAGGTAAACATCTATATGCTCATCAGTCAGTGGTTTGTCTGTAGTATTTATACAGTCAGTGGTTTGTAGTATTGATACTGTCAGTGGTTTGTAGTATTTATACTGTCAGTGGTTTGTAGTATTTATACTGTCAGTGGTTTGTCTGTAGTAAGTTTAATTACGCATGTTGTACTTATACATAACTGACCAATCACAGCCTGGTTATTAGATTATACGTGTCAGTCGGTTGTCATTTATGGATCAATGCGTGGTTCTGAGTGAGCTTACGGCTCCGACTCGCTCATCGCTGGTTTCAGACTGTAGATTTATTTCAGTCAGGTGAGGTCTCTCACGTACATCTATACTCTCAGTCGGTTTGTCTGTAGTATTTATACTGTCAGTGGTTTGTCTGTAGTATTTATACTGTCAGTGGTTTGTAGTATTTATACAGTCAGTGGTTTGTAGTATTGATACTGTCAGTGGTTTGTCTGTAGTACCAGGAAACACTGAGCGACCAATCACAGCAGCCGATGATGTCGTGTGATGTCGTGTCTTTCAGGTCAAATGGCGGCGGCGTGGACGCCCACAGGCCCCGCCTCTCCTCTTCTGCTGTCAACATTATTAATGGAGCGGTGGAGGCGCTCTCCACCTCCCCCCTGCTCCTCACCTCCTCCTCCCCCCTCTCCCTCTCCCCCATCGAGTCCCCTCTGGCCGTCGGCTCCTTCCTGGAGCAACGGTCACGGCAGCTGTTCAACCCGACCAGTCAGAGCCAGGAGGAGGAGGAGCAGGAGGAGGAGAAGGAGGAGAAAGAGGAGAAAGAAGAGGAGGAGGAGGCCCAGCCTGGGAGCCCTCCTCTGGGTCAGGAGGTGGAGGAGGCTGCCCTCATAGAGCCACCTAGTCAGGCCTCTGCTCCTCCTCCTCCTGCTCCTGCTGCTCCTCCTGACCTGACACTCGCCGTTCGTCAGAGGAGACACGAGCTGAGCATCATGGACTACGACGAGACACTACCTGAGTTCTGATGGAGGCGGAGGAGGAGGAGGAGGAGGAGGAGGAGGAGGAGGAGGATCCATGTGATGAGTCAGAATCGTAAAGTTTGAGGGTTTGAAACCAAAGTGCTTGTTTCTCCAGACATCAGGTTCCTCAGGGTTCTAACATTCTCAGTGAAGCTTTTTCACCCCTAGAGTTTTATCGTGGGCGTCAGAAAACTGTTTTACTTTTGTGGAATGTTTCAAGTCCATATTATTATTGATCGGCCCTGACGCTTCCACACTTTATGCTAAGCTAGGCTAACAAACCCAAGCGTCAGACCTCAACCTCCACGTCTGGTGAAAACATGGAATCCAAAGAACCCTAACCCTGAAAGGATGTGGTGTTAAATAGATACGAATTTAAACGGTGATCGTTTTTTGTTTTGGAAATGTCAGAAGAAAGGGACAAAAATTAAGACGTTCATTCAGAGCCAACGTCTGATCAGCTGACTACGCTCAGGTCTAAATCACTACAATGTTAGCTTCACTGACGCCACGTTAGCTTAACCGACGTCACATTAGCTTCACTGACGCCACGTTAGCTTAACCAACAACACATTAGCTTCACTGAGGCCACATTAGCTTAACCAACATCACATTAGCTTCACTGAGGCCACGTTAGCTTAACCGTCGTCATGTTAGCTTCTCTCTGTCTGATTGATAGGATGCAAACATAGCAGCAGCCATTTATGTTTTCGTTGATCACTTGATTGATTAATCAATCATTTCATCATCAGTTCATCAACTCTGTGATGTCACTGATCAGATGAATCCTTTAACCACGACCATGTGGACGTTTCCTTGTCTGTGTGGTTGATTGATGGGTTGATTGATGGGTTGATTGATGGGTTGATTGATGGGTTGATTGATGAGTCTGCGAAACCTCAGTAAACTGTGAAACCTGAGCTGACGCCATCACTCGTCCATCCACCAGTTCTCAGTCTGAGACTAGGATTCATTAAGTACTGACCTGAGACGACTCACTGATGAAGGACAAACCAAAGACTTCCTGTTGTCCTCTGAGTCTCAACACCCGTCACCCAGTCCCTGTCGCCAGCCTGGAGAGACGATGTTAACGCTACAAATAAAGAATCTGTCAAACTCTCAGCCTCATGTTGTTTGATTTTAATCAAATGTTTCAGTTTCCACATTTTACTGGTCGTCTGTAGGTGGCATCGTTAGCATAATAGCATAATAGCATAATAGCTAATAAGTTATCTATAAAAATACCAATGTGCTGCTATTGTGCTTTTTCTTGTTTTTCAAAAACATTCAAATATGACTTGGCAATTATGCTAAATTAGGCTAAAGATATGCTCATTGTGCTAATGCTAGCATGTTGATGTTTAATAAAATAATATCAAATAATTCTAATGTTACAGCAGCACAACAGTGACAAGAAAGAAATGAAAGAATTAAAGAAATTAAATAGGGCAACAACATGAAACAGGACAACAGGCAACAAAAAGGACAGGTCACAAAGTGGCAGCAGTTGTGGATAAAGTGACAGTGAGTTTGCTACATGTGGCTCAGTGAGGTCAGAGCTGCTGTAGGTCTGATAGCGTTTAGCTCTGCACCGGCGTGGGGGGATCCACCGGCTGATACTGATACCTCACCCTGGTTTAGCATGCTAGCATATGGACCAATGCTAACATGATTATTCCTCATAGATCCTTTCAGTAGAAATCACAAATTTGGTGAGATGTAAAATAAAATATTTAGATCTGATCCATGTGTGCTGTGTTGGGGGAGTTACTGAAAAATCACACATTTAGTGCAATTATTAATTTGTTCATAGATGATTAGATGAAAGCAACATCGAACATGTCATGTAATTTGAAGAGTATTTAACAGGCCAAACATACTTATCCCCACATTTGTTAATAATTTTTACTAAAAGTCAAGCCTGTTGTTGCCTGTTTTTGTTGGTCGGACTGTCTGAATGTATCTGTCCTCGGCTGTTTTCACTAAGGCTGTATTTGATAAATGAAGAATATATATTCTAACAGATTTAGCCAAAGTTTAGCATTTAGCCACGGTAGCTGTTTATATCCACAGCGGAGCAATATTAACTTAAACATTATCACACAAGAGTTCAAATATGTAAATGCAATTGAAATTGTGGTAATTTAACTTAAGTTTTCTGGAGGGTGTGTATACACAGTCCAGGCTTTATGGTCGTTGCTGCGAAACCATTGACTGTTTGTTATAGTGCGAAACACACGTTCCTCCGGGGCGGCGCGTACTGATGACGTCTTCCCTAGCAACAAGCGAATGCGTCTTAGCAACGAGGCGTTCAGACAGAAGCTCCCGCTGCAACCGCTCATTTTAGCCGTTTATTTTGGCCTGTAGAGTCTTTTATCCGGTAGATATCAAGTTGACACGTTCGTGTTTATATTCCTGACGACAAACAAAACGTCTAAACAAACTCAACGGTGAGTTAGACGCTAATGCTAATGCTAATGCTAATGCTAATATGACGCTAACCGACTGATGCGCTCGTTTCTGCTTTTCGAGATAAAACGCGTTCACATATTTAATTTATTTATTCATGATACCAGGTAGTTTATTCATTATTTATTCATTTTATGTTTTATTTAATTCATATGTTCCAGGTATTGACTGGTTTTGTTGTCGCCGGTTAGTTCAGGTTGGGTCAGATCAGAAGGAAAACCTGAAACTTAACAACGTGTTGTAAAGTTTACTTATTATGTGCTTGTGTTGCTGAGGTGTGTTTATGTTCCCACGCTGTAACGTTACTCTCCTCAGGAGCATAGGATGGGTTTCTTTTCCCTTCGCCTCATGTCATTCTGCATCTCTTTCTTCCTGTGGGATAAATAAAGGTTCTGTGATTCTGATTATACAGGGATGAGAATTTATGTTACACAGATGGTTCAAAGTTCATTTTTACGCTTATTTGAGTTCTGTGTTGTCGTACATACCACAGAGCAAAACTGACCAGAATCAAATCCCTCGTGATCACGCTCTTGGCCAATAAGGCTGATTCTGATAGTAAAGTGCAGTAGTGTCCTGTACCATGAATAACATGGAGTTATTAGGTTGTCCTCTCACGTCCAGCTCCGTCCTCCTGATGGACGAGACAGTGAAACCTCTGAGGATTCCTCCTGAGATGTCCGTCTACGCTGACAAACATCACGTCTCTCACCTGGTCCAGGTAAACGCCGGTTCCCACAAGAACCAGGAACCGTTCAGAGAACTTCTCAGATGGATGGAGGTTGTTCCTGTGTTTCAGAGCCTGGTGTCCAGCCTGGTGATGGAGCAGCCGGACGATCCCATCTGCTTCCTGATCAGCCTGCTGCAGCGCACCAGCCTGGACAGTAAGGACGTAGTGTCACAGCCGGGAAGGGTTCAAAGACAAACTGCATATGAAATACTACCTCAACTGTTAATATTGATAATCAATCTCAATAATAATAATAATCTTGTGTTGTGAAGGTTGAGAAATGTTAAATATCGTTACCTGACATAGTTTGCAGTTAGCTGCTAGCTGTTAGCTGCTATCTGTTATCTATTATCTATTATCTATTATCTGTTATCTATTATCTGTTATCTGTTATCTATTAGCTATTATCTATTATCTGTTATCTATTATCTGTTATCTGTTATCTGTTATCTATTATCTATTATCTATTATCTATTATCTGTTATCTGTTATCTATTATCTATTATCTGTTATCTATTATCTGTTATCTATTATCTGTTATCTGTTATCTATTATCTATTATCTATTATCTATTATCTATTATCTGTTATCTGTTATCTATTATCTATTATCTATTATCTATTATCTATTATCTGTTAGTGGTGTGATGTGTTGACCTCTTCATTATTTTATGATATATTCGGTTCCTGTTTTAAAGCGAGTGTTACCAGCTCTCACCACGTCTCCATGTTTCAGTTCCTAGAGTGATGCTGCTCGGTCCGGCTGCTGTCACCAGAGGAACCGTGGTGAGTTTAACCAGACCAACACAACCTCCTGTCACTTATAACTTCCCAAACCCTCCGCCTCTGGCCTTGACTTCCTGTAACTTCCTGTATCTTCCTGTATCTTCCTGTATCTTCCTGTAACTTCCTGTATCTTCCTGTATCTTCCTGTATCTTCCTGTAACTTCCTGTATCTTCCTGTATCTTCCTGTATCTTCCTGTAACTTCCTGTAACTTCCTGTATCTTCCTGTATCTTCCTGTATCTTCCTGTAACGTGCTGCCACTTCCCATCTGTTCATTTGTTGACGCTGCTTCTTCTTCTGTGGTTCTTTCAGGCCCAGCGGCTGAGTTCTGAGCTCAGAGCCGTTCATGTCACCGCTGAGACTTTACTCCAGGACCAATCTGAGCTCAGCCAACACACTGAACAGGTTCAGTTACTGTGGGACAGACTTCCCAGCATGCACCAGTGGTCCCTGGTCCCTGGTCCCTGGTCCCTGGACGTCTCTGACTGGTCTCATTGTGTCTTCAGGGTCTTGGCGATGAGCTGCTGGTCAAACTGGTCCAACAGAGACTGAAAGAGATCGACTGCTTCAACAGGGTCAGTGCTCATCAGCCTTCTGTTACCTGGTCTAACCCGGTTTAACCCGGTCTAACCTGGTCTAACCTGGTCTAACCCGGTCTAACCTGGTCTAACCTGGTCTAACCCGGTCTAACCTGGTCTAACCCGGTCTAACCTGGTCTAACCTGGTCTAACCCGGTCTAACCCGGTCTAAAATGGTGTAACCCGGTCTAACCCGGTCTAACCTGGTGTAACCCGGTCTAACCCGGTCTAAAATGGTGTAACCCGGTCTAACCCGGTCTAACCTGGTGTAACCTGGTGTAACCTGGCCTAAGCTGGTGTGACTGGTCTAACCTGGTGTAAAAACTAAAAACCACATTCCAGTTTCTCAAACCTGGTAACACGTTTAGACAGAACCTGGTCCACATTAGAGACTAAACCCCAGAACCTGGTCCACATTAGAGACTAAACCCCAGAACCTGGTCACTTAACTAACCCCAGAATGGTACCCAGACTAAACCCCAGAACCTGGTCCACATTAGAGACTAAACCCCAGAACCTGGTCCACCCCAGAGACTAAACCCCAGAACCTGGTCCACATTAGAGACTAAACCCCAGAACCTGGTCCACCCCAGAGACTAAACCCCAGAACCTGGTCCACACTAGAGACTAAACCCCAGAACCTGGTCCACATTAGAGACTAAACCCCAGAACCTGGTCCACCCCAGAGACTAAACCCCAGAACCTGGTCCACATTAGAGACTAAACCCCAGAACCTGGTCCACCCCAGAGACTAAACCCCCAGAACCTGGTCCACATTAGAGACTAAACCCCAGAACCTGGTCCACATGTAGGACTAAACCCCAGAACCTGGTCCACACATTAGAGACTAAACCCCAGAACCTGGTCCACCCCAGAGACTAAACCCCAGAACCTGGTCCACATTAGAGACTAAACCCCAGAACCTGGTCCACCCCAGAGACTAAACCCCAGAACCTGGTCCACATTAGAGACTAAACCCCAGAACCTGGTCCACCCCAGAGACTAAACCCCCAGAACCTGGTCCAGACTGAACCCCAGTCAGAACCAGAGTGATGTAGCTGATGCTGTTCAGTGAGAAATGAACTGAAACCAAACAACATCCACAGACTCATGGCCCGACACAGGAGAGACATGACTCAGAGGTCCCCCTCCCCCTGGAGGACAGAGGACGTCTCCTCTAGGAGACAGATGGTCTGAGAGAGGAGTCCATCTATTTCAGACTGGACAGAGGAGAAGACTGAGATAGAATCTGATCCAGGGGACAAACACATGACTTTTAAAACTGTTTTTGGATCTAAACCCTGACCTGGAACTGAGGACATTCACAGACTGGATGAGTTGAAGACAAAGATAAAGGTCATTTTGACCAGGTGGAGTGTTTCTATACAGAGACTCTGTCCCTGTCCCCGCCCCTGTCTCTGTCTTTGTCCCTGTCCCCACCCCTGTCTTTGTCCCTGTCCCCGCCCCTGTCTTTGTCTTTGTCTCTATCTCTGTCCCTGTCATCAGCTGAATGAGATGAATCCTTCAGTTCTGCCTCTAAACTAAACACTGTGTGTGTGTGTGTGTGTGTGTGTGTCTGTGTGTGTGTGTGTGAGTGTGTGTGTGTGTGTGTGTGTCTGTGTGTGTGTGTGTGTGTGTGTGTGTGTGTGTGTGTGTGAGTGTGTTGGTGTGTGTGTGTGTGTGTGTGTGTGTGTGTGTGTGTGTGTGTGCTAACAGCTGCTTTAGCCTCAGGCTAAACGAAAAGATTGACAGCTCACATCAGCACCCTGCCCCCTGCTGTCACCTTCAATACTGCACCTGTCTGTCTCTACCTGTCTGTCTCTGTCTGTCTGTCTCTGTCTGTCTCTGTCTCTGTCTCTGTCTCTGTCTCTGTCTGTCCACATCCAGACCAGTTTGATCTAAAGGGACCAGGAACAAAATAAAAATAAACTAGAAGTAACGACTTTAACATTAGTTTTAGAGCAAAGAAGAACGAGGAGATTAGAGAATGTTAATATTTAATAAAACACATCAGAGTAAACTGGACTCATGTCTTTCTGCTGCTTAGTCCTGGGTCTGTCTAGTCCTGGGTCTGTCTAGTCCTGGTTCTGTTTAGTCCTGGGTCTGCTTAGTCCTGGGTCTGTCTAGTCCTGGGTCTGTCTAGTCCTGGGTCTGGTTAGTCCTGGGTCTGTCTAGTCCTGGGTCTGCTTAGTCCTGGTCTATCTGGTCCTGGGTCTGCTTAGTCCTGGTCTATCTGGTCCTGGGTCTGTCTAGTCCTGGTTCTGTTTAGTCCTGGGTCTGTCTAGTCCTGGTTCTGGTTAGTCCTGGGTCTGCTTAGTCCTGGTCTATCTGGTCCTGGTCCTGGTCTCTGAATAAACCAGTGAATTAATTAGAGACAGAAGTTATTTTTATTAGTTGTCACTTTGATGACTATGATGTACTAGTGACAATAATTTTTTTTGATTGATTGATTGATTGATTGATTGATTGATTGATTGGTTGGTTTACTTTGCTGTTTCATGATGTGGACCGGGTTAGACCCTCTGGGGTCAGTGAATGCATCATGTCACAGATGTGTTTGTGTTAGTGTGTGTTTATGTGTGTTAATGTGTGTTAATGTGTGTTAGTGTGTGTTAGTGTGTGTTAATGTGTGTTAGTGTGTGTTAGTGTGTGTTAGTGTGTGTTAATGTGTGTTAGTGTGTGTTAGTGTGTGTTTATGTGTGTTAGTGTGTGTTAATGTGTGTTAGTGTGTGTTAATGTGTGTTAGTGTGTGTTAGTGTGTGTTAGTGTGCGTTAGTGTGTGTTAGTGTGTGTTAGTGTGTGTTAATGTGTGTTAGTGTGTGTTTATTCCAGGGCTGGGTGTTGGATGGAATCCCTCAGACTCGTCTTCAGGCTCTGACCCTGCAGCAGCTCGGTGTCGTCCCTGAACACGTTGGTGAGACCAGGACCTGCCTGATATCTGTCTGATATCTGTCTGATATCTGCCTGATATCTGCCTGATATCACACTGATATCTGTCTGACATCTGCCTGATATCTGTCTGATACCTGCCTGATATCTGTCTGATATCTGGCTGATATCTGTCTGACATCTGCCTGATACCTGTCTGATATCGGCCTGATATCTGGCTGATATCTGCCTGATATCTGTCTGATACCTGTCTGATACCTGCCTGATATCTGTCTGATATCTGCCTGATACCTGCCTGATATCTGTCTGATATCTGCCTGATATCTGTCTGATATCTGCCTGATATCTGCCTGATATCTGTCTGATATCTGGCTGATATCTGCCTGATATCTGTCTGACATCTGGCTGATATCTGCCTGATATCTGGCTGATATCTGTGTTACCAGTGATCCTTGTGGGGGGGCAGCAGCAGCAGCAGCACAGAGAGTTGGAGGGTCTGAGTTCGGCCTTTCAACACGTCCTGAAGATCATCAGCAGTGACCAACCAGACGCTGACGTCTACCAGCAAGGTACCAGCAAGTCCAGTTCTAATGAGGTCCAGATGTTCCTCCAGGTATCTGAGGAGTCTCAGCTTGGTCATGGTTTACATCTGGTCTAACTGGAACATCTTCACCTGAAGGTCTCATGACTGGGTCTGGTTGACCTGGTTCTCACCTGTAGTCGGTGGAATCTGTTGTGAACCCGTTGAGTGATCAGATTACGTTGTGTTCTGGTTCTGGTTCTGGTCTGTAACTACAGCTGTTCTCTTTCTACTTCTTCTTATAGTGTTGGCGTTCGTCAGGTCTCGCTGTTACTCCAGAACTCCTAGAATCCTCCTGCTGGGTCCACCAGGGTCTGGGAAGAGTCACCAGGCCCGACTACTCTCAGAGAAATTCAAGATGGTGGACGGTAAACACTGACACATGGGTTTAAGATTCAGAGAAGACAAACCAGGACCCGTGGTCCTAAAGACTCAAAGAGTTTCTCCTGGTGGACGAAGTCTAAGAACATTAAACTAGAACCCTGATGTTTTATGAGTTGTTCCTGGATGGAGGTAGAGATGAAAGGTTCCTAAAGAAGGTTCTGCAGTGAGATGTGCTGAGAGCAGGGAGGAGAACTTTAAGAGGCTTAGAGAGGAGAACATGGTGGAAAGAAGAGGAGGAGAGATGTTCTCCTGGAGCAGGAATCATTTTACCTGGTTAATAGCACATGGATGAAGAGCAACAATGGTTCTAAAGTAGATCTGCTATTTATTTCTCTTCAGTCTCATAGATCAGATTCTAGGATTCAGTCTGTGGATGTGACTCATTCTATGGATCAATGACACGATGCCTCATACGTAGCAACGGGCTCAAGCCCAGCTCCAGAGCCTCCTCCAGAGCCTCCTCCAGAGGACCTGGACCTGGAGGAGGCTCTGGAGGAGGTTCTGGAGGAGGACGGGTCCTGATGAGCGGATGTTTCTGGTTGTGTTCCAGTGTGTTGTGCTCAGCTGTTGAGGTCAGTAGCAGCTGACGCTTCCAGTCTGGGAGAAGAGATCCACCCGTACCTGGATACCGGGCGCCCAGGTACCCACAGTCTGTCTGGTTCTGATGATGGTCATCACCTGGTTCTAATGGTGGAACCAGGTGAGGGTGGTTATTAATGGTACCCTTGTTGCTGTAGTTCCAGACTCTCTGGTGCTCCAGGTTCTAGAGGAGCGTCTGAGTCGAGTGGACTGCAGCCTCAGAGGGTGGATCCTCCACGGTTTCCCTGGAGACCTGCAGCAGGCCAAGACCCTCCTGGAGTCCCCCCACCAGCCCAACAGGTACGATACTGGTACTACTGGTACTACTGGTACTACTGGTACTACCAACATACTGTTATAGTAGATAAGAGCAGTAGTATTACTAGTAGTACTACTGCTGTACATCCTGGTTTTGTTCAGAGTTTTCTTCCTGGAGTTGTCAGATGACGTTTGTCTGGAGAGAATCAGTCAGAGAGCAACAGATCCAGCCAGTGGACAGAGGTACGTTCAGAACCTGTAGAACATGTAGAACCAGCAGAACATGTAGAACCCGTGGAACCGTCCCATGCTTCCTCCTCAGCTTCTCCGCTGTGACCCGGGCCACTCTGAGCTCTGAGGTCCAGACCCGGCTGAAGACCAGACCAGAGGACAGACCACAGTCTGTGACACAGCGTCTGAACCAGTACCGGATCCACGTGGCTGCCCTGCAGGTAACACCTGGTTCAGTCTGGACCCTCAGACCTGGATCAGGTTCAGGTCTAATAAATGGTCTCTGTGTTCAGTCTGTGTTTCCAGACTCTGTTCATGTTGACGCCAACCAGGATCCTCACTCTGTGTTTGAGACTCTGGAGAGTAAACTGAACTCTGAGTAACACCTGGACTCATCTGGATTCACCTAGACTCAGTAGACTCACCTGGACTCACCTGGACTCACCTGGACTCATCTGGACTCACCTGGACTCAGTAGACTCACCTGGACTCACCTGGACTCACCTGGACTCATCTGGACTCACCTGGACTCAGTAGACTCATCTGGACTCACCTGGACTCACCTGGATTCAGTAGATTCACCTGGACTGACCTGGATTCAGTAGACTCACCTGGACTCACCTGGACTCACCTAGACTCACCTGGACTCACCTGGACTCATCTGGACTCACCTGGACTCACCTGGACTCAGTAGACTCACCTGGACTCACCTGGACTCACCTGGATTCAGTAGACTCACCTGGACTCACCTGGACTCACCTAGACTCACCTGGACTCATCTGGACTCACCTAGACTCACCTGGACTCACCTGGACTCAGTAGACCGGTCCTCGCTGTCCAGTCCTGGTTCTGTAAATAAAAACTAAATCAAATGAGTCTTTTTATTTCTTCTCATTTATTCATTGTTGCTGTCAGAGGACACGTTGCCATGGAAACATGTTTCTATAGATAAATATAACAGTATAAAGTACTAATAATGGCAGCATCAGCATGTTATAATACTAATAATATGTGAGGTGAGCATACGTACATAACTACAACATATAACATGTAAACATGTAGTAATGCAGGACACCACAGAAAGAACATGGTGCTGCTACAACAGACTGATGCAACATCTGCAGCATCTGGTTTAACTCGAGGCTCAGTAATAAAGCTGCCATCAGTTTATTAGGAACACCTGCTATATATAAACATTATAACCCTCATCATTATATCTACATTTACCTTACAGTTTAAACTCAAACCTCAAACTGAAGCTACTGCGCATGTCCGCAGCTGTGAGGGGGCGGGGCTTCGTGGCTGTAGCAGGAAGTGTTTTCCGCGTGTGTGTGTGTGCTCGGGTTCTAGGGTGAGTCTGTTCTCTTTGGTTTTTCATTGTTCTCTTTTAATTGTTCTACTTCGCTCTTTACTCTCTGTTAGCATGCGGCTAACGTTAGCAGAAACGTTTGAACCTGACGCCAGAGTCCATTCAGAAATCCGTGGATTTAACGTCTGTGACGCTCGGTTAAAAACTCGCTTATAAACTCTGATATTAGACCATGAGCGTAACGTCACGCGTTCCTCTTTGGTTCGGGACAGGATCTGATCAGCTGATCGGTTCTGGGCTCAGTGTTGGACTGAGGAGCTGTTAAATCCGCACTTTTATGAGTGAAGTTTGGCTTGAGATTGAAGACTGTGTGTGTGTGTGTGTGTGTGTGTGTGTGTGTGTGTGTGTGTGTGTGTGTGTGTGTTAGGTGCGTGTTGATGATGTCATCAGTAGGTGACCAGCTGTGTCTGAACATCTGCACCAGCTCCACAGGGTCGATCAGGAAGAAACATGTGACGCCTCAACAGAGATGGACCTCAGTCAGTAATAACACACGCACACACACACACACACACACGCACGCACACGCACACACACACACACACACACTAATAACACACACACACTAATACACACTACTACTACTACACACACTACTAATACACACACACACACACACTAATAACACACACACACTAATACACGCACACACACACACACACACACTAATACACACACTAATACACACTACTACTACTACACACACACACACACTAATAGCACACACACACTAATACACACACTAATACACACACACTAATACACACTAATAACACACACTACTAATACACACACACACTAATAACACACACTAATACACACTACTCATAACACACACTACTAATAACACACTACTACACACACTACTAATACACACACACACACACACACACACACACTACTAGTACACACACTAATACACACACTCCTGCTTGTGTTTCCAGGTTAAGTTCTTGTGGTTTTGTGATTTTCAGAAGAAGCAGAAAGCAGAAAAGAGGAGGTTGAGCTCCTCAGAGGAGGTGAAGAGACGCTCCTTCAAACAGAGGAGGCTCCAGGAGGAGGAGGAGGAGGAGGAAGCTCCTCCCCCTGATTCACAGGTAAAACCCTCCAGCTCAGATTCAGAATCAGATTCAGATTCAGAATCAGAATCAGATTCAGAGAAATGACAGGAATCAGATGCAGAGGAACATGAGGCGAAGAGGAGAAAAAGCAAATGATGACACATTTATTCCAGAGCTGTCAAACTATTCAAACCTTTAATCAGATTAATCTGAGCGTTGATGTGGATTCATTCTGATTAACGGATTAAATCTCCTTCCTGTTTAATACTTTATGTGTCTCCATTTGTCCCTCTCTGTGTTTTTGGTGCTAACGCTAACGCTAACGCTACTTGGACAAACTGGGACACGTTCACAGTCGTTCTGCTGCAGATGCTTCATTAATCACATTCATCAGGACGATGATTAATCAATGTAAACGAGTTAATTCTGACGACCCAGTTTAAATGTATTTATTCATACGTTTAGGCTCCGCCCACGGACCTGACGGCTAGGACACCACAGAAGAAGAAGGATGGTGGGAAGGAAACAGGACGAGGCATCAAGACTTCGTCTCTGTTCAAACACAACCCGGACATCCCAGACCTGCCCAGGTACGGCTCTGATTGGTCCAGAGGAGCCCGGCTCTGATTGGTCCAGACCTGACTGGCTCTGATTGGTCCAGAGGAGCCCGGCTCTGATTGGTCCAGAGGAGCCTCCCTTCTCTGATTGGTCCAAGACTCCGCTCTATCTCTCCCAACACTCCTCACCTCTCCCCTCTCTCTCCTCTCTCTACTCCTTCTCCCTCTATTCACTCCTCCTCCTTCTCCTCCCCTCTCCTCCTCCCTCCTCTCCTCCTTCCTCCTCCCTCCTCCTCCTCTCCTCCTCCCTCTCTCCTCCTCTCTCTCCTCCTCCTCCTCCTCCCTCTCCTCTCCTCCCCTTCTCCCTCCTCCTCCTCCTCCCTCTCCTCCTCCTCCTCCTCCTTCCTCCTCCCTCTCTCCCCTCCTCCTCCTCTCCTCCCTCCTCCTCCTCCTCCTCCTCCTCCTCCTCCCTCCTCCTCCCTCTCCTCCTCTTCCACCTCCTCCTCCCTCTCTTCCTCCTCCTCTTCCTCCTCCTCCTCCTCCTCCTCCTCCTCAGTCCAGTCATCTCTCAGGTGAAGGAGCAGATTTTCTCCTCCGACTCCTTCTCTGACCTCCACCTTCACCCCCACCTGGTAAAACACACACGCTGTCTGTCTCTCTGTCCCTGTGAGGACCATACACTGATAAACCTGTAATATGAACCGTGTCCTCCAGGTGGCGACACTGAACAAGGTCCTGAATGTCTCCACTCTGACCAGGTGAGTTTGTCCTCTCTAGCCCTGGACTAATGTGTCCCCGTGTCCTCGGAGGACACTAACCATGTGTCCTTGTGTCCAGTGTTCAGAGACAGACCATTCCTGTCCTCCTGTCTGGACGAGACGCTGTGGTTCGATCTCAGACGGGATCAGGTATGTCCCCATGTCTCCATGTCCCTGTGTCCTTGTCCTCGTCGTGTTTGTGTTTGTCTCCAGGTCTCAGTGTCAACTCTGAACCTGAAACAGATGCTTTTATTTTGAAGAATTTCCTTTTTGCAGTTAGTAACTGAATCCCACCATGAACCAGATTAGATCTGAACGTCTGTCCTGCAGGTAAGACTCTGTCCTACGCCGTCCCGGTGGTCCAGAGTCTTCAGTGTGTCCAGCCGAAGGTCAGCAGGTCTGACGGTCCCCTGGCCGTCGTCCTCGTCCCCACCAGAGAGGTTCAGTCCACTTCACATCCGTTCAGTTCTGCTTTGGTTTGTGTCTCCGCGCTGACCCTGTCTCTGTCCTCCTCAGCTCGCCCTGCAGACCTTCCTCACCTTCCAGAAGCTCCTCAAGGTCTGGCCCCGCCCCCTTTCCTGTCCTTTCCTGTCCTTTCTGTTGGTCTGAACATGTGGACATAATGTCTGTCTCTCTGCAGCCGTTCACCTGGATCGTCCCTGGAGTTCTGATGGGGGGGGAGAAGAGGAAGGCGGAGAAGGCCCGGTAGGTCTGGATGTTCTGAGAACGGAGAACCTTCTGTAGGAACCTTCTGTAGGAACCTTTTGTAGGAACCTTCTGTCTTTAGCTGCATCTTAGAACATCACAATCAGCTTTATTGGCCACGTATGTGAACACATACAAGGAGTTTGACTCAATGCTACAACAAAATAAAAAGCAACACTATGAGCATAAAAATATATAATATATAAGAATAAACATCTACGCATCTGTATGAAGTATGAACATGAGTATGAACATGAGTATGAACATGAGTATGAACTAAATGTATTGGGAGTAATGTGACTCTGCAGCGCCCCCTGAGGGGAGGAGTCTGAACACATGGTGGCCACGCCCACTTCCTGACCCTGGACCAGTGCAGGTCCAGGATGCTCAGGGTTCTAGTTTACTTTTCGTAGAGTTTGGCCACTAGGAGGCTCTTTAGGACCACGGGTCCTGGTGATGACGATGTCTCGACTCCCTTCAGGCTCCGTAAAGGAATCAACATCCTGGTCTCAACCCCGGGACGTCTGGTGGACCACATCAGAAACACCCTGAGCATCGCCTTCAGCGCCGTCCGCTGGCTGGTCCTGGACGAGGCCGACCGGTGGGTCATGTTTACGTTAGCCTGCGTTAGCCTGTGTTAGCCTGGGTTAGCCTGCATTAGTCTGGGTTAGCCTGGGTTAGCCTGGGTTAGTCTTCGTTAGCCTGCATTAGCCTGCGTTAGCCTGTGTTAGCCTGGGTTAGCCTGGGTTAGCCTGGATTAGTCTTCGTTAGCCTGCATTAGCCTCTGTTAGCCTGCGTTAGCCTGGGTTAGCCTGCGTTAGCCTGTGTAAGCCTGCATTAGCCTCTGTTAGCCTGCGTTAGCCTGGGTTAGCCTGCGTTAGCCTGTGTAAGCCTGCGTTAGCCTGTGTTAGCCTGTGTTAGCCTCTGTTAGCCTGGGTTAGCCTCTGTTAGCCTGTGTTAGCCTCGTGCTAACGGTTCCTCCTCTGGGTTCAGGACGTTGGACCTCGGCTTTGAGAAGGATCTGACCGTCATATTAAACAGTCTGAACTCCACTGGACCGTCCAGACAGAACGTCCTGCTCTCGGCTACGCTCACTCACGGTAAGAACCATGAACATCTGCTGCCCCCTGGAGGCCAAACACTGCAACTACATGTCTGCAACTACATATGCTCAGAGCACAGTGTCTCACTAGGGACAGTGTCTCTGTGAGGGGACAGTGTCTCTGCTGGGGACAGTGTCTCTGCTGGGGACAGTGTCTCTGTGGGGGACAGTGTCTCTGCTGGGGACAGTGTCTCTGTGAGGGACAGTGACTCTGTGGGGGACAGTGTCTCTCTGGGGGCAGTGTCTCTCAGAGCACAGTGTCTCACTAGGGACAGTGTCTCTGTGGGGGACAGTGTCTCTCTGGGGGACAGTGTCTCTGTGGAGGACAGTGTCTCTGTGTGGGACAGTGTCTCTGTGGAGGACAGTGTCTCTGTGAGGGACAGTGTCTCTGCTGGGGACAGTGACTCTGTGGGGGACAGTGTCTCTCTGGGGGCAGTGTCTCTCAGAGCACAGTGTCTCTCTGGAGGACAGTGTCTCTGTGAGGGACAGTGTCTCTGTGGGGAACAGTGTCTCTGCGGGGGACAGTGTCTCTCTGGGGGACAGTGTCTCTGTGAGGGACAGTCTAACCTTTCTTCGGTGTGTGCAGGTGTGACGCGGTTAGCAGACGTGTCTCTGAATGAACCTGTCAGCATCCATGTCTCTGGCCCCGCCCCCTCTGACATCACCACGGTGACCTGTGACCCCGGCCACGCCAGCCAATCAGAGAGCTTCGCTGTGCCCGAGGCCTTGCAGCAGTTCGTGGTGGTGGTTCCCAGTAAAATCAGACTAGTGTGTCTGGCTGCGTTCATCCTGGACAAATGCAAGGTGAACAAAACCTGTCTGTAATTAATTAAGTAATTAATTAAGTAATTAATTAATCTTGATTAATCACAGTATTTGCCCCAAAAAGCAACATCATCCATCATCCATCCATCTGTTCTCAGCTGCAGGAGATTTATTCTCTTGTTCCTGTTTGATCATCAACAATGAAACGAATCAATAGAGATTAAACATGAAGGAGCTTTAATCTGATGAATCTGATGAATCTGATTAAAGGTTTAATCGTGTAACAGCTCTGAACACACGTGTTTAAAATGACTTCATTTAATGGTGAAACCGTCTCAGTTTTCCCAGAACAATAAGATCATCGTGTTCATGTCCAGCTGTGAAGCCGTCCACTTCCTCCACTCGCTCTTCGTCGCCGTCCTCTCTGGGAAGCCGCCCATCAACTTCCTGCGTCTCCACGGCAACATGAAACAGGAGGTAAGGACATCGTCCCGCTGCCGTCCTCCTCGTCCTCGTCCCCATCGTCATCGCTCATTGTTGAGGTGTGTTTGTTTTCACCACCAGGAGCGAACCGACGTCTTTCAACAGTTTTCAGTGTCTCAGTCTGGAGTCCTGCTCTGTACGGTCAGTAACGTCTCTGTAGGGGACAGTGTCTCTGTAGGGGACAGTGTCTCTGTACGGTCAGTAACGTCTCTGTAGGGGACAGTGTCTCTGTAGGGGACAGTGTCTCTGTACGGTCAGTAACGTCTCTGTAGGGGACAGTGTCTCTGTAGGGGACAGTGTCTCTGTAGTTCCTGTAAAGAACGTGTCTTGTTTGTCCCAGGATGTGGCGTCCAGAGGGTTGGACCTTCCTCAGGTCACCTGGATTATTCAGGTAAATATGAGCAGCCAATCAGAGGTCAGGCTTCAGTGACACTCCCACTGCCTCTGATGCTCCTCCTCCCCTCATTGGTCGGTTTACAGTACACTCCACCCACGGCTGTAGCAGAATACGTCCACCGTGTTGGACGGACGGCTCGAATCGGAGGACAAGGAAGCAGCCTCCTCTTCCTCACCCCCGCTGAGACGGCCTTCATCTCTGAGCTGGCCAATCACAACATCAGGTTGGTTGACTGACGGCGTCCACAGCCAATGATGAGGGGCCGTTGGGGACACACTTCAGAATTAGCCTCTCGCACACACATGTCAGAACTGAATAGAAATGGAAGGAGTGAAACCAGAATCACTGGCCCCGCCCCTTTGCCAGAGCAGCTCGCACTGGGCGGAGCAACAAGGCTCTTCACATAGAGCTGTTCTTATTATGTAAGAAATAATTACAGAACCTTCTCATTCATGTGGCTTTCCTGAAAAATGTATGAATAAAAGCAGAAGTTTAAATCAGCTAACGGGAGGCTAACGGGAGGCTAACGGGAGGCTAACAGGATGCTAACGGGATGCTAACGGGAGGCTAACGGGAGGCTAACGGGAGGCTAACGGGAGCTAGCTACAGTTATCAAAGTAAGCAAAGGTGCCGTTACCACTAGCTGCCAAACTGCTGCATTAGCTGGCTGCTAACAGCAAAGATTAGCACTTAGCCTAGCATGGTGGCTCATTTGCACCACCTCAGCCTTGGATTATTCAAGAGTCACAAAACCAATATGGCCGCCAGCGCCGTGTCGGAGCGGCAGTGACGCTGTTCAGACGTCGCGGAGGAAACCTTCCGTTTCTACTCAGCTGTGACGTGTGTGGAGGACGGTAACTCCGAGAACTGTCCCTAACTGTCCCATAGCAGCTGGTGCACTTCCTGGTCTCACTGTGGGCGTTGACATGTTTCAGCCTATCAGAGATGAAGCTGCTGGACATCCTGTCCAGTCTGATGACGGACGACACCTACAAGGGGCGGGGCAAGTACCACAGTAAGGTAGGCCGCCGCCACATGGTCCGGCTCTAACGGGGCGACCAGACTCAGAGCTGAGACCAGGACAAGCTCCGCATGCCACATGCTGTTTGACCTATATTGTTGACGTGTCCCCTCGTCTCCGTCCCAGACCTCGTCCAGAGCTCTGGAGCAGGACGTCCGAGAACGAGCGACCGTCCTTCAGACCGACTTCGAGAACTTCGTCCACTCCGGCTCTGAGACGCGGCAGGCTGCTAAGAAAGGTACGCTCTGAGCATGTGCAGTGGGACGGACCTCACTGCTGCCGTTTGATTGGCTGACCCTAACTGTGATGTCACTGTGATGTCACAGCGCTGCAGTCCTTCCTGAGGGCCTACACCACCTACCCCGCCCCCCTCAAACACATCTTCCACATCCGCTCCCTGCACCTGGGACACACCGCCAAGAGCTTCGGCCTCAGAGACGCCCCCCAGGGCCTGAGCTCCACCACGAAGACCCGGACCCAGACCCAGAACCAGAACCAGACCCAGAACCAGACCCAGAACCAGACCCAGAACCAGAACCAGAACCAGAAGAAGTCCTCCGGGAACAAGAGGTGCGTCATTGGGAGACCTGGGACATGTTGGGGGGAGACCAGGAGGGACATCTAACATAATTAATTAGTGAATAGAGCAGAGGACATGTCCATCTGTCTCTGTGTAGACAGTCCTGTGAGACAATGAAACCTGTGTTTGTCTCTGATGGACATTTAAACAGAAACAAGGAAGACGTTAACACGGTCATTTAAAAGCTAAACACCAGAGACACGTGTCCTCTGAGGGACACGTGTCCTCTGAGGGACCAGCTCATGCTCATTAAACGTCTTCTTGTTGTTGTCTTGGTCAAACTTGTCTGGACACGTCCTCACAGCTTCAGCACAGACATAATTACAGGTGTCTGTCCCTCCTCGGTTTCCCACAATCCTCTGGGTGCAGGTGCGTTCAGGCGACGCTCAGAAATATAACGAACATCAGGAGACACATTTTACACGTTCAACCCTCCAGAGTCCAGAGTCTAGTGTCCCAGAGTCTGACTCTGTTTCACCTTGGTCCTGGTTTGGTTTCATTCTCTGTGTGAACACGTTGGAGCTAAAACCAGACTAGAACCATCAGATCCAGGAGGAACCAGTTAGAAAACCACAAACATGTTGAACCAAACATTTCTAGAACTTAGAATGTAAATCTAACCTGGACATTTCTAAAGCTGATCAACACATTTACTTATTTACAACTATTTCCATTAAAACTATTTAGGACCATGTCCACAACTATCAGGTGTCCAACCAGTAATAATGTCTAAATGTCTCTAAACTGTCTCCTGTCTCCACAGACTGAATGTAGCCTCACTCCCACAACTTCTCCCTCTTCCTTGTTGCTGAGGTGCATCCTGGGAGCTGTAGTTCTCTGTCAGACTCACCGTGTTTGTCTCCTGTTTGCTCAGGATGGGTCTGAGGGAGGTCCGACTGATCCGGTCCGAGTTCTCCAGTGGTCTGGAAGGAGGAGAAGCCACAAAGAAGAAAAAGAAGAAGAAGAAGTCGGGAGAGGACGAGTCATGAGGAGGAGGAGACGTTTGGACATTAAATGTCTGGATGAAAGTTCAGGTTGATCTCAGGAGTCTGGACAAAACCAAACTCAACATCTCAGTTAATGTACCAGAGGCTCCACCCCGTTAGCATGTTTAGCATGGTAGCAGTTAGCATGTTAGCTCTCTGCAAACTCTATAGAAACCTTCATCATGTTTCAGTTCCCAGATGTAAACATGTTGATTATGATGGAGGCTTATGAGACTGAGTGGGCGGAGCCTCTAGCAGATGTTGGGGGAGGGGCGGAGCCTCTAGCAGATGTTGGGGGAGGGGCGGAGCTTCTAGCAGATGTTGGGGGAGGGGCGGAGCCTCTAGCAGATGTTGGGGGAGGGGCGGAGCTTCTAGTGGACGTTAGAGGAACTACAGTTTCAGCGAAACTGGTTCAGACTAATGTTGGGAAACCTGAAGAGTCCTGTTAGGTGACAGGAGGAAATGTGGTTTGTCCCTGCTGGGCCACCGTACTGCAGCTTTCTGGACGTTCTGAGATTCTGTACGAAGACATAAATGTTTTTATTTGGTTTGACTGTGAAATAAAGTTCCTGGTAACCAGCGTCTCAGTGTTTGAGTTTAAAGATCATTTATCCGTCACAGCCGAGGAGGAAACGATAAAGTAAACTAGTCCCAGATCTACAGGTCAGAGTATTGTTATGTGTCCCCTCAGAGACATGTGTCCCTTCAGAGACGTGTCATGATTGGTTCGTTCGTCACCATTTCAGTCGCTGAAACTTCATGAACAAGTCAGAATCTGACAGAAAGACACAAAAGCTTCATTCTGTTTAGTTTTTATTGAAAACTTGAAAAAGCAGAAACATGATCATCCTCAAAGACAAACACCGTCCTCACATCTCGTCCTCGTCTCTTCGTCTCATCTCCAGACTGAACAGACCTCGTGTCTCACACTGGGCTGTTGTCCCTGTCTGCTAGCATGCAGCTCAGCGGAGGCGGGGCCCTCTGGTGCGGGTGGGCGTGGCTTCTGTACAGGTGGAGGTCCATAGTTGTCAGGGTCTGAGGGAACAGGTGTGAGGGTAGAAACATGGAGCCAACTTCACCCAGAAGCTCCAGACCAGCAGAGGACTGACGCTTCCACTTGGTCCTGAAACGATCAATCAATCAATCAATCAATCAATCAATCAGTCAGTCACTCAACCAGTCAATCAATCAATCAGTCCCATTATGTCACATCAGTCTTCACTAAAACTGAGTTGTTGATGGCCGGTTGAGTGTGTTGGTGTCTCTGGTTCTGGTTCTGGCTCTGGTTCTGGTTCCGGGGGGGGGGGGGGGTTACCTGCGGTTCTGGTACCAGGTCTTGACCTGAGCGTCGCTGAGCTTCAGAGCAGCAGCCAGTTCCATCCGGTCCTGGACGTTCAGATATTTCTGGTTCTGGAAACTTGTCTCGAGCTTCGACAGCTGATGTTCGCTGAACGCAGTGCGAGATTTCCGAGGTTTCCTGAACGCCCCACCTACAATCAGAAACAGCTGATCGATAACTGATCAGAACATTATTGTTTTTATTCAAACCACATAAAATGATTAATATTATAATTATAATAATTGAATAATAATGATTTTCATGTTGTTGTTCGTTCGAAGAATATCAGTATAAAAACAAATCAGTGATTCGTCTGTTTCATTAGTTCCTGTTTTAATTGTTTAATTTAAATCTTTTACCTCGACTCTCACTTTCTGAGCCGCTGCTCGGACTTTTATCCTGAGGATCTTCCTCCAGTTCGGGCTGTCCCGGGTCAGGACCGGGTCGACTGTCCGCGAGGATGTCCCGGATCAGGAAGGAGGGGCGGAGGGAGCGGAGGGAGCGGGGCTGGAGCGGAGACTCCGGCGGGGAAGGAGGCGCCGAGGAGCCGCTGCTTCCTCCGGGGCTGAGCTCCGGCGGCTGCGGCCGGGAGAGGAGCGAGGAAGCCTCCATGTCCATCAGCCAGAGGGTCCAGAGGGTCCAGAGGGTCCAGAGGGTCCAGGTAACAAGATGAAGATATTAACCAAAGAAATTAAGAAATTAATTGAAGAAGTTAAATTTAATGTAAATCAATTAAAATGATTAAACTGAACTCAATTCAGGAGCACAGACAGAATCAACTCAACAAACCTCCTCCTCCTCCTCCCGCCCTCCTCCTCCTCCTCCTCCTTCCCCCCGCCTTCCTCCTCCTCCTCCTCCCCCTCCTCCTCCTCCTCCTCCTCCCCCTCCTCCTCCTCCTCCCCCTCCTTCCCCCCACCCTCCTCCTCCCCCTCCTTCCCCCCACCCTCCTCCAAATAAAAATGGACTCAGAGTCTCAACAGGATTTAAATCTTTATTTGTGCTGATGAACTCAATCCAGATCCTGGACTTTTCTCCTGGTCCCTGAAGACTCTCTCATGAGAGTCCTGGTTCCACAAGAGTCCGGGTCCCTGAAGGTTTTCAGAGCTGGAGCCACCTGGAAACAGAGACGACTGAGAGGACGGTCTAATCTGGTCTAATCTGGTCTGGTCCAGTCCGGGTCTAGTCTAATCTGGTCTGGTCCAGTCTGGGTCCAGTCTAATCTGGTCTGGTGTTACCTGAGTGAAGCGAGGCAGCTGGGGGGGCGTCTGACGGACAGGAAGAGGTCTGGTCCTCCTCAGCAGACTGGTCCTGGTCTCTGCACCTCCTACTTTAACCTGCAGAAATACAACCAGAAACACCACAGAGCTCACAGGTTCCCCAGGAAACCAGTCAGCAAGGCTACATGCTACATAGCAATGCTAAGCTAACAGCCTCCAAGGCTACATGTTACATACGGTATTGGTTCATATTGGTTCATACTGGTTCACACTGGTTCATACTGGTTCACACTGGTTCATACTGGTTCACGTTGGTTCATACTGGTTCATACTGGTTCATACTGGTTCACGTTGGTTCATACTGGTTCATACTGGTTCATACTGGTTCATACTGGTTCACACTGGTTCATACTGGTTCACGTTGGTCAGTGTTTAGGATCAGAATGATTTATGGGGCGATCAAGCTTCTGTCCCTCTGACCTTGGGCTTGTGGTTCCTGGTTTGGTTCCTGCTCAGCTGTTCCTCCATCCACCTCCGGGCATATTGATGAGAGAGGAGGTCTGACAGGGGGGACGACGGCCTGGTGGACACATCAGTCAGTCATCAGTCTCCAGGTGTCCCTCAGTGTCCCATTTCCAGAAAACAAGAACCTGGTTCTAGTTCAGTTCTTAACTGGTCCCAATCAGCTCCAAGCTGGTTTGGAACTTTGGAACCAGTTTGGAACCAGTTTGGAAGAAGAATGACTATTTTCTGAGTGTCTCACCTGTTGGCGACTCCAAACGTGACGTCAGGGTCGGGCGTTGGGTGTTGTGAAGCCCCTCCCCCTCGCCATTTAGGGGCGGGGCTCTGGTTGTGGGCGCGGTACTGACTCACCTCCTTGGCCGTCACCAGACCGGACTTCACTGCGTCCCGGTTCAGAGAGAGGAAGTCCAGAGGGCGAGGGGAGCGCTGGCGTCTGGGCTGAACCCTCCACCCGGACAGAACTGAAGGACAGAACACGAGTGTTCAGACGGGTCAGTCCGGTCCAAGTCTCACCTGTTCAGACGGGTCAGTCCGGTCCAAGTCTCACCTGTTCAGACGGTCTCACCTGTTTATAGAGTCCCACTATCTACGCTCCAGCTCTAACTGCTGAACTGAACCTCTGGATGATGATAAACTGGATTTAGTTGATCTGGACCTGAACATGTGGAATGAGAATAAAGTTGAATCTAATCTGGGCCAGAGTGTGTTTCGTGTTGTACTGTCTCTGTGAGGACATTTGTTTGGTCGTGGTTCTGACTGATGATGTTTAAATATAGATAATAGCTGCATGTGTGTGTGTGTGTGTGTGTGTCTGTCTGTGTGTGTGTGTGTGTCTGTGTGTGTGTGTCTGTGTGTGTGTGTGTGTGTGTGTGTGTGTGTCTGTGTGTGTGTGTGTGTGTTTGAGTGACAGCTGTGCTTGTTGCCTGCAGGCATGTCTCCTTCATTCAAACACAGCTCTGTTCCTCTGTCTCTGTGAGGACCTTTATTTATTTAATAATACGTCGGTGGAGATGGAACTAAATATTTAGCCCTTAGCTTGTAACAGAAAGGGAAGAAAAAGCATCACCTGTAAAAACTAATAACTTCAGTCTCCAAACGTTGAGCTGTTGAACCTGATGTTCATGTTCCGGCCCAGAGACATGAAGTGGAGACACATGACGAGGTTACAGAAATAAGGCTTTATTTCATTAAAGCACCAATGTTAGCATAATGCTAACCTTTAAACCTTTAGCCTAATAACTATAATTGTCATATAAAAGTCATATTTTTGGAAAACAAGAAAAAATGTCATTTCTAGCAGCACAATGGGATCTTCATTGATACTGTATATTAGGTCAGGACCACACTAACGAACAAAGCAACCAGGGGGCGGGGCTTACCTTCAGACACGCCCCCATCTGTCAGAGAGCTGCTAGTTCCGAACGTGAAGTCTGGTCCAGGAACCAGTAGCCCCCGAGACCGGGTCTGAGCCAGAGGGTCCTGAGGATGAAGAGGAGATCTTCATCATCATCATCATCATCATCATGATGACGTCACTGGCGACGCCACAGTCATGTGACGTTTTACCTTGATGAGCAGCGGATTGGTCAGCATCGTGTCTCTGACCACGCCCAGCCTCGGTGACGACATAGAGCTATGATTCCGAACCAGAACCCGCAGCAGAACCCGGAAGAGCAGCCTCCAACTGGATCTCACCAGTTTGATGAATAAATGAATGGAATAAATTCAGCAGCTCGTGTCCTCGCCTCCGACCTGCGCGTGTCTGCGTTGCTATGGTAACGAGATCACAACAAAACAGAAGCAGGAAGTGTGTACGGAAGCCGAGACAATTGTCTTTCCTGTAAACTTTGTTTATTAAGAGCAATGACAACCACCAGGGGGCGACACACATCCCACAATATTTCAGAATATTTTATTTTCAAAGCTCATTAATCCAAAGTCTTAGTCTCTTTCACTTTAAAAGCAACGACTCATAGTTTTAATATGTAGCTTCAGAGATGGAGAGGAGTGGTTACTGATTAGTGTGTCTACATTTGTGATGATATTTATCTAAATGTATCATCAGATTCAGGACAGAAGAGTTTCTTTGAGGCAGATGGATGATGTTCAAAGCAAAAGGAAAAATGTGGTTCAATACAAGTAGAAACCAAGTTGCAGAAATCTTTGCTTACTTTGTTAGAGGAAGGACGAGGCCAGAATAAATGAAAACATCTTCAGGATGTCCTTCATAGAAAGAGCATTTTACTTCTGGATCTGCTGGAATAGTTGTCAATACAATTTTCGATGGGTGAATTCTGTAAATTATTTTAGATGACACTTCTTTGACCTTATTATTTATCGTATATCTCGTAGACAATTTCAAAATATTTATTCCAGTCCAGGTTATTAATAAAGTCGCTCCAATAAGTAGGGCTGCATTCACTGACTGTTGGAAAAGTTCGTGTTTTTTTCGTTCTTGTACATGCAAGTATGCATGAATACACTATGCATAAATAAAATTGTAGTTCATACTGACTTGATCCCGTTTAAACAAATTCATTCTATTTATTTTTTAATTCTGATTAATTTAATTGCTTCATATTTTAATTTCTTTTTTAAGTTTTACTTTTCAAACTGACACCTAAATAACTGAAAATATAATTACGAGTCACTTTAATCGCTGAGGTTCATATTTCCGAGTACCCTGAACTAAGCACACGTCACTCGGCCAGAGACCGTCTATTAAAACAGGAAGCGAACGCGTTTAACGAGCGAAAACAAGTCACAGAATTTACCCATCTAAAGTTCTTGTTTTCTTAAAAAAATATTATTTATTTTTACAACGACTATAAAAAATCTAGATGTAAACTGCTCGTTCTGTGAGGGACACGCTGAAGTTGTGTTTTATTAACTGAAGTAATCGCAGCTCTTGTTTCCAGGCTGCTGGTGCCGTGTTTTCCGGGTCAGAGTGGGACGTCTGTCCGCGCCTCTCTCTGAATCAGCGGGGATCCTCTCTCATGTCTCCCCGGACCCCTCGGCTCCTTTCCGGCTGCACATCTCCGCTTCTCCGGCCGCCTGCTCTCGGCAGGGATGCTCCGGCTCTGGCTCAAAGCAGCGGTCGTCCTGTGGCTCGCTCCCCGCGCAGAGGGAGGCTCAGCCCGGCTGTACACGGAGCAGGACCCGCTGGTGATCCTGAGCAGCAGCAGTCTGAAGCCCACCGTCACTAACTCGTCGTCGGCCTGGTTGGTCCAGTTCTACTCGTCCTGGTGCGGACACTGCATCCAGTACTCCAGCACATGGAAGGCTCTGGCCCAGGACGTCAAAGGTGCTCGGTTCGCTTCCCCTCATTGTAAACATCAGCACCAGAATGGTTTCAAATATCTGCATATTTACACATTTACACGTTAATCTGTGTAACTGTGGCCATTGAGCTTTAGATGCGGTCCTCTGATTATATTGGACTCACTCGTCAGTTCGGCTGAAATTTAATCCTAGAATCAGTGGCTGATTTCAGGAAAACATAGACTCTGTTGTGTGGCTCGTCAGTTACAGCTTTAACTTGGTGAAGCTTAAAGTAGCGTTTTCTTCCACCGGGTTCTGAATGATGGAGCCACCGTGATTCAACGCTGAGATTTAACCGATAAAATGATTCGATATCATTCGATTTAATTTAATTTGATTCATTTCCCGGATTCTTCAAACAGACAATATTTCACACGAAACAGCCGCTGTTTCTAGCTTCTGTTAGCTTCTGTTAGCTTCTGTTAGCTTCTGTTAGCACCTTAGCTGCTTCGTGAGTTCCGTTAGCTTCATTAGCTCCGTTAGCTCCGTTAGCTTTATTAGCTCAGTGTGTGTGTCCCTGATGTTTGTGTATTTGTGAGGTCTCTTTGTGAGCGCGTGTGTGTGTGTGTGTCAGTCTGATATGTCTCTGTGAGGACTCTGCTGGTGTTTATATCTTTGTGAGGACTCTGCTGGTGTTTATATGTTTATGTGTTTGTGAGGACTCTGCTTGGTGTTTATATCTCTGTGAGGACTCTGCTTGGTGTTTATATCTCTGTGAGGACTCTGCTTGGTGTTTATATCTCTGTGAGGACTCTGCTGGTGTTTATATCTCTGTGAGGACTCTGTGTGTGTGTGTGTGTACAGCCTGGCAGGAAGTGGTGGGCGTGGCCGTGCTGGACTGCGCTCAGGAGGAAAACTTCGACGTGTGTAAAGAGTTCAGCATCAAATTCTACCCGACGTTTAAAGTGAGTGTTTGCAGCCTGTTCAGACTGAGCGTCGCCTCCTGCTGGAGCCCAGCACCAATAACATGTATAATAATAATAACATTTATAACATTTATAATAATAATAATAATAATAATAATAATAATAAATCTCTGTGTACAGTTCTTCAGAGCCCACAGTCCTCCCACAGACACAGGGACCCCTCATAGAGGTGAGACTCACTCTGCACCTGAATACACCTCCTCCTATAACTCCTCCTCCTGCTATAACTCCTCCTCCTCCTCCTGCTATAACTCCTCCTCCTCCTGCTATAACTCCTCCTGCTTTACCTCCTCCTCCTCTTACACCTCCTCCTGCTTTACCTCCTCCTGCTATAACTCCTCCTCCTCCACCTCCTCCTCCTGCTATAACTCCTCCTCCTCCTCCTCCTCCTCCTCCTGCTATAACTCCTCCTCCTCCTCCTGCTATAACTCCTCCTCCTGCTATAACTCCTCCTCCTCCTCCTCCTCCTCCTCCCTCAGGTGCAGACAGAGAGATCCAGTCTGTCCGTCAGCTGATGATCAACATCCTCCAGAACCACACTAGACTGGACTGGCCTCAGCGTTGTCCCCCATTACGTCCATACAGGTACCAGAACCAGTCATAGACCTCAGACCTTTAACAGAACCAGAACCAGGTCCATCTAACCCCCGTCTGTCTGCAGTTCTGCTGAGCTGCTGCCTCTGCTGGGTCAAAGGTCCGACCACTACACCGCCATCATCGTGGAGGAGCCGGACTCGTACCTGGGACGAGAGGTGAGGCGGTCCAGACCAGAACCTGTCAGCTGACTACCTGGTGTGTGGTTCTGACTGGTGTTTGTGTGTCAGGTGATCCTGGACCTGCTGCAGTACTCAGGGGTCCAGGTGAAGCGGGCTCTGAGCTCAGAGCTCCCCCTGCTGGACGCCCTGAAGATCACAGCCCTGCCCTCCATCTACCTGCTGAGGCCCAACGGGACTCACGCTCACCTGCACAGGTGAGGACAGGAAGTGACATCACTGCTCCTCTGAAAGGAAGCCAATAGAGCGCCCCCTCTGGCTGCAGTATAGGTCATAAGCTCCACCCCCTCCATGTTAGGGGGCGGGGCTTGGGCCAAACTAAAACACTAAAATACACAACAAATACTTTGTTTCAAGGATGTTTTCAGTCACTTTAGGACAGGTTTCATTTTAGTTCCTTATTTGATGCTATAGAAACACGATGTGACATAACAAGCAACAGTTGCCATGCCAACCGCTCTGCAAAGAGATGGAAAAACTATTGTTAAAAACAAGTTCAGTGTATGATCCAACATTTCCTTGTGGCTGGAGGAGCTAAAGCAGCGTAGGATTAATAAATGAAACACCAGAGTCTGGAGGAAAAGTGGGAGGGGCAACATTTAACTCCTCCCCTTTGTTCCTGCCAGTGAGAAGCGGCAGCGGTTCTTCTTCTCCTCCTTGTTGAGGGCGTTGCCGGGGGTGCAGCGAGTCGGGAGGGGGGACAGCATCAGTACCGGCGTCGGCCATGAGGAGGCAGCGGTGGCGCCGTGGAGAGACTTCGACAGGTGAGTCCAGTCAGGCGTGTTTACTTCCTGGTTACCTGTCAGGTCATGTGACCCAGGCGTGTCCCCAGGTCGAAGGTGTACCTGGCTGATCTGGAGTCAGGGCTGCACTACCTGCTGAGGGTGGAACTGGCTACCCACAATGCACTGGAGGGGGAGGAGCTCAGGGTCTTCAAGGACTTTGTCATGCTGGTCGCCAAGGTAACGGCTCCGCCCTGGCAACGCAGGTATGTAACCACAGAGACGGTAACCAGCTGACCCCTCCGACTCTTAGTTGTATCCAGGCGGCGTGGGCGGAGCCTCGGTGGTGAAGCTGATGGAGACGCTCTCTGATTGGCTGCTGGGTCTGCCGCTGCAACCAATCCCCTACCAGGCCGTCCTGGACCTGGTCGACAACAAGATGAGGGTGAGACACACTCCAGAACCGGACCTAGACCCAGGTCTAGAACCAGGTCCTACCCCTGGAGGACTGACTTCCTGTCTCCTGTAGATCTCAGACGTGTTCCTGGGGGCGGAGGTTCGCTGGGTTGGTTGCCAGGGCAGCAGGGCGGGGCTTAGAGGGTACCCATGTTCCCTCTGGACTCTGTTCCACGTTCTGACGGTTCAACACGAGACGTCCCCCCACGCTCTGGACAACACAGGTCAGTCTGACCCCCCCCCCTCCCCGACTCCTCCTCCTCCTCCTCCTCCTCCTCCTGATCCTCCTCCTGATCCTCCTCCTGTTCCTCCTCCTCAGGTCTGGAGGTGGAGGCGGCCCCGGTGCTTCAGGTGATGCGTCGCTACATCAGGACGTTCTTCGGCTGTGAGGAGTGCGGACGCCACTTTGAGGAGGCGGCGGCTGAAAGTCTGGAGGACGTGAGGAGCAGAGAGGAGGAGGTGCTGTGGCTCTGGAGGCAACACAACAGAGTCAACGACAGACTGGCTGGTAACAAACACACTAACGTTTACATGCTCTGCACACTGTAGAGCCAAGATGGCCGCCGTGCATACGACCTGAACTGCAGCCACACACCAGGGGGCGGGGCTTATATGTTGCAGCTACACACCAGGGGCGGGGCTTATGTGTTGCACCGGGGGCGGGGCTTATGTGTTGCAGCTAGATATCAGGGGGCGGAGCTTGCATGACCTATACTGCAGCTAGACACCAGGGGGCGGGGCTTATGTGTTGCAGCTAGATATCTGTGGGCGGAGCTTATGTGTTGCAGCTAGATATCAGGGGCGGAGCTTATGTGTTGCAGCTAGATATCAGGGGGCGGGGCTTATGTGTTGCAACTAGACACCAGGGGCGGGGCTTATGTGTTGCAGCTAGATATCAGGGGGCGGAGCTCTACATGTTGTGAGGAGCCGTCATGGCGTCTTCTACAGACTGTGGTTTATAACAGCACACAGAGATTAGACAGATGAATGATTCTCCTCCTCCTCCTCCTCCTCCTCCTCCTCAGGTTCTCTCAGTGATGACCCTCTCTTCCCCAAAGCTCCATGGCCAAGCCCCTCCCTCTGCGCCTCCTGCCATGAGGAGAGAAATGGAGTCCACATCTGGAACCGGGACAATGTCCTCCTCTTCCTCCGTCACCACTACGGCGTCTCCAACCTCTCCCCCAGATACTCCCTGACTCCCCCCCGACTCCCTGCTCCTCCCCCTCCTCAGCCTCAGCAGGAGCAGGGGGGAGGAGGAGCAGGAGGAGCAGGAGGAGGAGGAGCAGGAGCAAAGGACCGTCAACCTGCTCTGATGGAGGACGAGAGGGGACGTAAAGACATAGGAGGAGGAGGAGGAGGAGGAGGAGGAGGAGGTGAGGGAGGAGGAGCAGGAGGAGGTGAGGGAGGAGGAGGAGCAGGACTGTGGATCCTGGGTGTGGGTTTCAACAGTGTGGACATGTCTCTGTGTGTCGTCCTCTACGTCTCCTCCTGCCTCGTCCTCATGCTCCTCTTCTTCTTCTTCAAAGTCCGGTCCAGGAGGTGGAAACTCAGACACTCACGGCTCCACGTCTGAGACCGGACTAGACCAGACCGGACCGGACCGGACTAGACCAGACCGGACCGGACCGGACTGGACCAGACCGGACTGGACCAGACCAGACCAGACCAGACCAGAGTACATTAGACTGGACTGGACTCCAGAACCAGAACTGTTCTCTGAACACCAACACGGAGCCAATCAGCTGTTTAGTACCGCCCACTTTTACTGACTCTGATCAGCAGAACCAGAACCAGAACCAGACTGGGTCTGGATTGTAGACCTGGTTGTAGGTCTGGATTTATTTATTGCTGCAGACTCAGACTGGATCCCCTGAGTCGGACCAGGTTCATGTCCCAGAATCCCTCAGGAGGGACACGTCAGAACTGGATCATAGAGTTCACATTGTGCCAAATGTTTCCTGGTCCTGGATCTGGATCTGGACCTGGTCCTGGACCTGGACCTGGTCCTGGATGAGGTCCAGGTTGTTTACTGTGATGTCAGCTGATCTGATGTAAATAAAGTTTTAATCAATAAAATGTTTCACAGTTTATTTTAAATGTGTGTGTGTGTTTGTGTGTAGAGTGTGTAGTGTGTGTGTGTGTGTGTGTGTGTGCGTGTGTGTGTAGTGTGTAGTGTGTGTGTGTGTGTGTGTAGTGTGTAGTGTGTGTGTAGTGTGTATGTCAGTGTTGATGTAATGTTTTATATATGTGTTAGTGTATTTTAATGTGTGTGTGTGTTGTGTGTAAGTGTGTAGTGTTGTGTGTGGTGTGTGTGTGTGTGTTGTGTAGTGTGGGAGTGTGTGTGTGTGTGTGTGTGTGTGTGTGTGTGTGTGTGTGTAGTGTGTAGTGTGTGTAGTGTGTAGTGTGTAGTGTGTGTGTAGTGTGTAGTGTGTGTGTAGTGTGTGTGTGTAGTGTGTAGTGTGTGTGTAGTGTGTAGTGTGTGTGTAGTGTGTAGTGTGTGTGTAGTGTGTGTGTGTGTGTAGTGTGTGTGTGTGTGTGTGTGTGTTGTGTAGTGTGTAGTGTGTGTAGTGTGGTGTGTAGTGTGTGTAGTGTGTGTAGTGTGTAGTGTGTAGTGTGTGTAGTGTGTAGTGTGTGTGTAGTGTGTAGTGTGTGTGTGTGTAGTGTGTGTGTAGTGTGTAGTGTGTAGTGTGTAGTGTGTGTGTAGTGTGTAGTGTGTGTAGTGTGTAGTGTGTGTGTGTGTGGTGTGTAGTGTTTAGTGTGTAGTGTGTGTGTAGTGTGTGTGTGTGTGTGTGTAGTGTGTAGTGTGTGTGTAGTGTGTGTAGTGTGTAGTGTGTGTGTAGTGTGTGTAGTGCTGCAATGCAGTTCTGTACATTTTAGCCGAGTCATGACAGACTCTCTGTGTTGTTAGCGTGTTGTGTTGTTAGCGTGTTGTTAGCGTGTTGTTAGCGTGTCTGTGTGTCCTCTTCCTTCATCAGATCAGCTGTGCTCCCCCCCCCCTCCTCCCCCTCCTCCTCCTCCTCCCTCTCGTCCTCTGCAGGGCAGTTAGCCGCATTAGCTCCTCTCTGTCCTCAGATGACTCCTCCTCCTCCTCCCTCCATCCTCCTCCTCGGCTGTCTGCTGTGTCTCTCCCCCTCCTCCCCCTCCCCCTCCTCCTCCTCCTCCTCCTCCTCCTCCGGTGACACACCAGACGATGCGTTGACTGAACGCAGGAGGAGAAGAAAACCTCTCCCATCCAGAGGCAGGAGCAGAGAGGAGGTGAGGTCTGTCTCTGTTTACTGGACTCAACAAAACCACCAACTTTAACAAAGACTGGACCAGAGAGGACGAAAGAGGACGAGAGAGGACTAAAGAGGACTATACAGGACTAAAAAGGACTCTGCTGGACTATACAGGACTATACAGGACTATACAGGACTAAAAAGGACTCTGCTGGACTATACAGGACTATACAGGACTATACAGGACTATAGTGGACTCTACTGGACTATACAGGACTATAGTGGACTCTGCTGGACTATACAGGACTATACAGGACTATAGTGGACTATACAGGACTAAAAAGGACTCTGCTGGACTATAGTGGACTCTGCTGGACTATAGTGGACTCTGCTAGACTATAGTGGACTCTGCTGGACTATACAGGACTATACAGGACTATAGTGGACTCTGCTGGACTATACAGGACTATACAGGACTATACAGGACTAAAGAGGACTCTGCTGGACTATACAGGACTATACAGGACTATAGTGGACTCTGCTGGACTATACAGGACTATACAGGACCAGTGAGGACTAAAGAGGACTATACAGGACCAGTGAGGACTAAAGTGGACTATAGTGGACCTTTTTCTTTTGCCTTCAACCTGCATGAAGACTGGAGGTTGAGTAGGTCAGCTAGCATGGTTAACCGGTTAGCTGGTTATGAAGTTAGCTGGTTAGCTGGTTAGCCAGTTAGCCGGTTAGCCATTTAGCCAGTTAGCCAGTAAGCCAGTTATGAAGTTATCCAGTTAGCCAGTTAGCTGGTTAGCCAATTATCTGGTTAGCCAGTTATCTAGTTATCCAGTTAAATGGTTAGCAGGTAGCCGGTTAGCCAGTTATCCAGTTATCCAGTTAGCTAGTTAGCGTTTTAGCCTGTTAGCCAATGGGATGAGGTTCTGTATTTTAAGCCTGGAGGTGAATAGTAGATCTAGTAAATAGCGCCCCTGGTGGTGGAGTTCCTGGTACAATGATTCAACTGTTGCACACATCAGAGCTCGGCTAACTGCTAACTGCTAACAGCTAACAGCTAACTGTTAACTGCTTCGAAAATGATGAAAGCTTGTTGCTATGTCTCTGTTCTTCTTCTAAGAAGTAGAAAGAAGTAGACATTAAACATGTTGAATTGTTTTTTTTTTTACTGTTTAAAGTCGCTGCTGCTGTAAAGTTCTTAAAGGATAATTTAACGTTGGGTCCGTTCAGTCCCGCTCGGTCTGGTCCCGATCAGACAGTGACTGTTCTTAGTTTCATTTTTGTTTGAGCGAGATTTCTTTTAATGTGATTTGCTCAGATTTTCACTCAACTGATAAAAGACAAATCTGATATTTGGTAGCTTGTTTAATTCTTATAAATAAAAAGATAAAATACATTTCTCATAACTCTAACTTTATACTTAATTTTATTAGTCTTTATTAAACCAGGTGGGTCCCTCTTTTCCGAGGGAATCCTGGCCCAGACAAACAAACAGCAACTCACACAGCAGCACTAATAAAAACAGGATTTACACTAAGACAAGAAAACCGCTCCACGGCCTCTCAGATCACTTCCTTTAACTTTAAAGTTTTCTGCAGCAACGTCCAAGCAGCAGCTGCTGTAACAGTTAAAACACAGTTCACAGCAGAGTTCAGAAGTCAGACATTTGTGAACATTTAATGAGATGCAGTTGGAACGTAAACAGTAGAAACATGGCCACTCAGCTCCAACTTAAGGGACGAAGTGATGAACAACCATGACAGACTGAATCCAGAGAATTACATTCACAAAATGTTCATTGTAAAAGTCATTTTCATATAAACTAGTCAACATGTAAAAGTCTCCATATCGGTGTTGGTATCGGGATATTGGCCTTGGTTTTACTTGGTATCGGAATGAAAGGATCAGACATCCCCATTGGGTACGACAGCATCTGTAGAGTCTTTGTCTGTAGCTTCCCCCGGGGCCGGGTCAGTAGTGGACTGACCAGGTCATGGAGCTGGTCTAAGTGATTGACCCGGGTTACAGGGATTCAGGTGCTGGACTCCTTTACCAGGGTGGGACCAGCACAGACAAGACGTCACTGAGACCAGCGACATCATCGGTTCTTTATGGACTCCTCCTCTGAATCTCTCCTGGAGTTTCTAAACCAGGGATCAGAGCTGGAGTCAGTAAACTACCAGGAACCTGGTCTCTGGGTCCCCTCTGGTCTCTGGGTCCTCTCTGGTCTCTGGGTCCTCTCTGGTCTCTGGGTCCCCTCTGTAAGTGCTGAGGTAAGTGAAGCCACTCTGGACCGGTTCAGTTTGTCCTCCATCACGTCTTCCTGGTCGTGATGTGATGTGAAGGCTGATGATGACCATGACCTGGACCAGCTTGAGCCGGTTCTATGGCTGGAGTACAGGTTATTTTGGTAAATGACGTAGCGTGACGTAGGTGAGCCAGTCTGGTCTCCCGGGTACCAGATTCTGGTTCTGTTGTGTTTCATAGGCAGCTGAGCTTCTCCAAGGGGGATGATTCTCAGGTTGATTCTTCATTAAGGAAAAGATCCAAAAAAACTTAACAGACCATGTGAACAACTCTACATTAGATGGTGGAGAACCTGCAACCCCCCCCTTGAGCCTAGAGGTAACACTGACTCCTCCCCCTTTAAGCCTAGAGGTAACGAGGTAACACTGACTCCTCCCCCTTTAAGCCTAGAGGTAACAAGGTAACACTGACTCCTCCCCCTTTGAGCCTAGAGATACACGGACTCCTCCCCCTTTAAGTCTAGAGGTTACATTGACTCCTCCCTCTTTCTCTTCCAGATCTCTAACCAATACTACCTCTCAACACCGTGATGGATCTGCAGTTTCCCTGAGACCAACTCCAGTTCAACTCCATCCGTCCCCCTGTCTCGTCCCCCTGCCTCGTCCCCCTGTCTCGTCCCCCTGCCTCGTCCCCCTGCCTCGTCCCCCTGTCTCGTCCCCGTGGCCTCCACCATGTCTGAGGGGCTGCTCCAGGTGGAGATCCCGGACTTCGGCAGCAGTGTTCTGGGCAGCCTGAACCAGCAGCGTCTGCAGGGTCACTACTGTGACGTGTCCATCCTGGTGCAGGGTCAGGCCTTCAAGGCGCACCGGGCCGTCCTCGCCGCCTCCTCCCTCTACTTCAGAGACCTGTTCAGCTCCATGGCCGACTCCTCGTCCTCCTCCTCCTCCTCCCAGACGGTGTTTGAGCTCCCGTCCTCGGTGACCCCGGCCTGTTTCCAGCAGATCCTGTCCTTCTGCTACACGGGCCGCCTCAGCATGGCCGCCAGCGAGCAGCTGGTCCTGATGTACACCGCCGGGTACCTGCAGATCCAGAACATCGTGGAGCGAGGCATGGACCTGATGATGATGAAGACGTCCTCGTCCTCCTCGCCGCTCTGCTGCGACTCACAGGTGAGTCCACAACCCAGAAGACTGAGGGTCTGAGCTGGTCCAGGTGGAGGAGGTCAGTCCAGGTACAGTTTAAGTAGAAGAACTGTAGAGGACTCTGTTGGACTCTGTTGGACTCTGTTGGACCAGGACTAGTGTTATTCTGTCTCTTGTCTCCAGACCACCTCAGTAGACGAGCTCGGGGGCTTTGATGCTCCGTCCGTCCAGAGCGTCCCCCCGATGGACGACGTGAGTCCAGAGGAGCTGGACCTGGACGTGAGCCGGATCAAACAGGAGAGAGAAGACACTCCACCACCTCCTCCTACCGAGGAGGACGGAGGAGGAGACGAGGGCAGGTGAGGACAGGAATCTGGAGGACAAATGTCTCCTTGTTTTTATTCTTGGTCTCTGGTGTGTTATGTTAATAAAGGTGTCGACCGTTTGTCCTCCCATCTGTCCCCCCATCTGTCCTAATGTCTGTCCCCCCGCCTGTCCCTCTGCTGGGGGTTCTGTCCTCAGGGTGGACATCGGGGACCTCCAGTCCTCCAGGACCAGCGCCTTGTGTTACCTGAGTGCAGGAGGAGGTCTGGTTTCAGGTCTTCAGTCCTTCCTCCTGGCAGGAGGGGGGCGCTCCAGTCCAGGAGGATCCAGTCTCCCCACGGACTCCCCTCCGTCCCACCCCCCCACCGAGGAGGAGCTGGAGGAGGATTACTATGGCAACGCTGTCCCCCCCGGCCTCTACCAACACATCTACGGACTCCCCGGGAACCCCTACAGTGAGTTCATGGTCCAGACCAGTCCAGACCAGTTCAGTTCAGTTCAGTTCAGTCCAGTTCAGTCCAGACCAGTTCAGTTCAGTCCAGTTCAGTCCAGACAAGTCCAGAGTTTGTCTCTGAAACCAGGGGATGTGGATGGAACCATAAAGATCTTAGAGACGTATGAGAAAAGACATCTACACCTGGGGACAAGGTGTGTTGCTGTTTGTTGTTGTGTGTTGGTGTGGTCCAGGATGGTTTAGGATGGTCCAGGATGGTCCAGGATGGTTCAGGATGGTCCAGGATGGTCCAGGATGGTCCAGGATGGTTTAGGATGGTTCAGGATGGTCCAGGATGGTCCAGGATGGTTTAGGATGGTCCAGGATGGTTCAGGATGGTCCAGTATGGTTTAGGATGGTTCAGGATGGTCCAGGATGGTTCAGGATGGTTCAGGATGGTCCAGGATGGTCCAGGATGGTTTAGGATGGTCCAGGATGGTCCAGGATGGTCCAGGTTGTTCCAGGATCACAATCTTAAATTGAAAAATGAAAAACAGACAATTCAGGTCAAACAACCTTTCTTAAACAGTTTTATCCTAGAAAGTCGCAGTTTTGCCAGTGTTAATGTTGACTGTTGTGGTCTTACGCTAGCTGCTGCCTCCACCCGCTATGCCGGTGCCACCGGGCCCGTCGCTGTTTGGCTCTCAGCATATTGTTTGAAATGCTTCCTCTTCAAATGACTGAACCAGTTCGTCGTGTTGCCACCGGACGAACAAACCTGTTCTGATTTGCCTGCGCTTCATCAGTTGAGGAAAATCCAGACCAATTACATATAATGGAAGTGGTAATTTTTTAATAACCAACTCCATGCGGCTACACACATAAACAAGGAGGCGGGTAAGAAAGTGCCTCACTGCCCGTAATTCGCTGTGATTCGTCGGTCAGGTTGACGACGTAATACATCTGGTGCGTCGGCGCATCAGCATAGAACTGGAATTTATAGAATGTGTCCTACACGATCTTCTTCGATAGCGTATGACGGACTATAACAGCCCCCCCACCTTGTCCCTGGCCCCAGTGTCAGAGCTAGAACACTTCTTCATCCATGGTGACCAGATATGTGTCAGAGCCGCATTGTGTAGTTGTGTGATCCTACTGAGAACATCTGTGGTGTCCTGGACTGAAACCGAACCTAGAAATAGATTCAGGAAGACTGTCATTCCCAGAGATATCAGGGCTCCTGAAGGGTTCTCGACGCATCTCTGAGTTTTGGGAATGATGCCGTCCTGGTTCCTCTCTCACAACGGAGGCAGTAGGTGAACAGCTCCAACCACCTGAACATGAATAGAAGAATAAAAACAGGGGGATGTGGTCGCGGCTCCTTCCTACAATCAGTAATGAGCTCTTTGGTTTTGTTCTGACTATGACATTCATTCACATGTGATAAACACAAGTTGAAGACGTAGCAGCTAACGAGGCTCCTCATCAATAACATGAACTGGTTCAGAGATCAGGAGGTGGAGGTGGAACAAGCTAATGGCTAAAGACAGCAACACAACACATTCATTCACCACCTAAACAACAACCACAAGCCACAAGCAGCAGAGCAGCACATGAGTCAGGAAGCAACACGTGACCCCTCCCTACAGTCCGTTTACTCTCTGACCCCCCTCCCCTTGTTTCTCATTGGTTCAGTCCAGGAGAAGATGGAGATGCTGCCCCTCCCGTTGGCTAACGAGCGTCGGCCCTGTGTCCTGGTTGGTCGGGACAACATGGCGCTGCCCGCCAGCCTGATCAGTCAGATCGGGTATCGGTGCCACCCGTCGCTCTACACCGAGGGCGACCCGGGGGAGAAGGTGGAGCTGGTGGCAGGTAGGACTCTGGATCTGGTGGAGGTCTCTGGATCTGGTGGAGGTCTCTGGATCTGGTGGAGGTCTCTGACTGTGGTTGTTGTGTGTTCAGGTTCAGGGGTTTTCATGACCCGGGGTCAGCTGATGAACTGCCACCTGTGTGCCGGGGTCAAACACAAGGTCCTGCTCAGGAGGCTGCTGGCCACCTTCTTCGACAGGTGAGACTAGACCTGAGACTAGACTAAACCTGAGACTAGACCTGAGACTAGACCTGAGACTAGACTAAACAGACTAGTCCTCAGACTAGATTAGACCTGAAACTAGACCTGACGCTAGCCCCGAGACTAGCCCCGAGACTAGACCTGAGACTAGACCTGAGACTAGACTAGACCTGTGACTAGACCTGAGACTAGACTAAACAGACTAGTCCTCAGACTAGATTAGACCTGAAACTAGACCTGACGCTAGCCCCGAGACTAGACCTGAGGCTAGTCCTGAGACTAAACCTGAGACTAGACTAAACAGACTAGTCCTGAGACTAGTCATGAGACTAGACTAGACCTGAAACTAGACCTGTGACTAGACCTGAGACTAGACTAGATCTGAGACTAGACCCGAGACTAGACCTAAGACTAGACCCTGAGACTAGACCCGAGACTAGAACTGTAGATGTTCTCGTGTGTTGTTGACTCCAGAGTGAGGCTGATTGGCTGGTTCTGGTTTCCATAGAAACACTCTGGCCAATAGCTGCGGGACGGGGATCCGCTCCTCAACCAATGACCCGAGCCGGAAACCCCTGGACAACCGAGTCCTGAACACAGTCAAACGTAAGACACACAACTACTACACGACTACTACACAAGAGCTACACAACTACCACACAACTACCACACAACTACTACACAACTACTGCACAACTACCACACAACTGCTACACAATTGCTACACAAGAGCTACACAACTACCACACAACTACTACACAACTACCGCACAACTACCGCACAACTACTACACAACTACTGCACAACTACTACACAACTACTGCACAACTACCACACAACTACCACACAACTACTACACAAGAGCTACACAACTACCACACAACTACCGCACAACTACTACACAACTACTGCACAACTACCACACAACTACCACACAACTACTACACAACTACCACACAACTACCGCACAACTACCACACAACTACCACACAACTGCTACACAACTACCACACAACTACCGCACAACTACTACACAACTACTGCACAACTACCACACAACTACCACACAACTACTACACAAGAGCTACACAACTACCACACAACTACCACACAACTACTACACAACTACTGCACAACTACTACACAACTACTACACAACTACCACACAACTACCGCACAACTACTACACAACTACGGCACAACTACTACACAACTACCACACAACTACTACACAACTACCACACAACTACCACACAACTACTACACAAGAGCTACACAACTACCACACAACTACCACACAACAACTACACAACTACCGCACAACTACCGCACAACTACCGCACAACTACTACACAACTACTGCACAACTACCACACAACTGCTACACAACTGCTACACAAGAGCTACACAACTACTGCACAACTACTACACAACAGAAGTAAACTATAACCCTCCCCCCCCCCCCCCCCCCAGTGTACTGTCAGAACTTTGCTCCCAGCTTTAAGGAGAGTGAGATGAACGTCATCGCCGCTGACATGTGCACCAACGCCCGGCGGGTTCGTAAACGTTGGCTCCCAAAGATCCAGTCGCTCCTCCCAGACGGCCTCCCCCCCACCTCCTCCTCCCCCCACCCCCGCAAGCTGAAGAGAGGAGGAGGAGGAGCAGCAGGAGGAGCAGGCGGAGGAGGTGGCATCTTGGAGCTGGACCTGAGGCAGATCAGCACCTCCTACCTCGGCCTGGAGGAGGTGGTAGGGGAGAAGGAGAAGGAGGTGCCACCGCCCCCCCTGCCTCACCTGCAGTTTGCTGGGCCTCGTGGAGGAGGAGGACAGGTGGAGGAGGAGGTGGAGGGAGGTGAGGCTGAAGGGGGAGGGAGGCTACAGACTGAACAACCTCCGGACCTCCCTCTGTCCCTGTCTTCCTCCTCCTCTTCCTCCTCCTCCTCCTCTCACCCCTCCCCTCAGCCGGCAGAGCCCGCCCCTCCTCACAGGGGATTGGCCGACACAGATGAGAGGGGGGCGGAGCCTCTGGAAGACAGCCAATAAGCTTTCTAATGCATCTGCCTACCTGTAAATAACACAAGAGCTACCTGTCCTCCTACCTGTCCTCCTGTCCTCCTACCTGTCCTCCTGTCTGTCCTCCTGTCTGTCCTCCTGCCTGTCCTCCTGCCTGTCCTCCTACCTATCCTCCTGTCTGTCCTCCTGTCTGTCCTCCTGTCTTACCTCCTGTCCCTACCTCACTCCCTGTCCTCCTGTCCTCCTGTCTGTCCTCCTGTCTGTCCTCCTGCCTGTCCTCCTACCTATCCTCCTACCTGTCCTCCTGTCTGTCCTCCTGTCTTACCTCCTGTCCCTACCTCACTACCTGTCCTCCTGTCTGTCCTCCTGTCCCTACCTCACTACCTGTCCTCCTGTCTGTCCTCCTACCTGTCCTCCTGTCCCTACCTCACTCCCTGTCCTCCTGTCCTCCTGCCTGTCCTCCTGTCTGTCCTCTTGTCTGTCCTCCTGTCCCTACCTCACTACCTGTCCACCTGTCTACCTCTCTACCCGTCTGTCTGCTCGGCTCTGCTGCATGTTAACAGCCTCCTGCAGTCCAGCACACAGTGATGATGATGATAATGATGATGATGAAGAATATGCTAACATGCTAACATGCTAATAAAGCTGAATGTTAAAGTCTCAGATTCATCCATTCACTGATCAGTTGTCCAACTTTTTGACACTTCATCATTTCATTCTGATAAAAACAAAAACAAGGTTTAACTTTAATCTGTTACCAGCAGGAGACTCCTCACTGTAGACTCCTCACTGTAGACTCCTCACTGGAGACTCCTCACTGTAGACTCCTCACTGGAGACTCCTCACTGGAGAATCCTCACTGTAGACTCCTCACTGTAGACTCCTCACTGTAGACTCCTCACTGGAGACTCCTCACTGGAGAATCCTCACTGTAGACTCCTCACTCCTCACTGTAGACTCCTCACTGTAGACTCCTCACTGTAGACTCCTCACTCCTCACTGTAGACTCCTCACTGTAGACTCCTCACTGGAGACTCCTCACTGGAGAATCCTGGCTTTAGGTCTGGAGGGTCAACATGGAAGAACAGAGTCAATGGGTCCAGACTTGATGTTTAGCTCCAGATCAGAGCGTAGACAGAGACCTTCATGGAATGAGTTTCCACAGGCCTCCATCTGGAAATCTGACAAATCCAGAATCCAGAATCTGGAAAGACATTCTGGACAATTCCATGCTCCCAACGTAGTGGGACCAGTTTGGGGACGACCCCCTTCCTGTTCCAACCTGACTGAGAACCAGAGACAAACCCGGGTCCATAAAGACCTGGATGAGGAAGAACTGGACTGGCCTCACAGAGTCCTGACCTCCATAGAACCCCTCTGGGATGAACTAGATGTGGACTATGAACCAGACCTTCCCCTCCAATATCACTGAAGAGCTTCTGGAACCAACTCACTCCTGAACCTGTGGAAAACTGTCCCAGAAGAGTTGGAGCTGTTAGAGACGTCACATTAAACCCTGGAGGCTCAGAACGGACATGACCAGAGCTCATATGAGGGTGAAGGAAGACGAGAGAATACTCTGAGTCATCTTCCATGTTGTTGAGTCCTTGTGTCCAGTGTGTGAGTCTGTGAGTCCTTCAGACTAAATGTTCCTGTAACAGTTGATCAGGGTCTAATCTGATCCCAGATCAGATCAGAACCAGCTGAGTTGTGAGATGTTGGTGGTTTCCTCTCATCAGCTGATGCTCCAACATTTCTACTGGATGAAGGTCAGGACTTTGACTTGTTCCTAAACATTCATCTGGTTCTTCTGGAGAACCACTGGTGTTCTTGGGCTCCTTGTCTTCCTCCATGACATTCAGTTCAGTTCATGGACTCATGTCCTGACATTTTCTTTTAGAGTTCACTGGTCCATCAGCTTTTTCACATAAAATAGAATATGATACTATGTAGTAGTAGTAGTAGTAGTAGTAATAATTATAATAATAACTACAAAATTCCCTCTGGGAAATTTTGAAGGGGCTACGGGAGCTAATGCCGGGGGGAACCGTCTCTGTCAACATGGGAATTAGCACAGTTAGCTTATGGTTAACACAATTAGCTTATGGTTAGCACAGTTAGCCTGTGTGTGAGAGATTAATGCACGCTTTCACGCGCATGTTTGTGTTTCCTACTACTCTTCCTGTGTGTATTTGTGATAATATAAAGGTACCTGTATGTCTGTGTGTGCATGTGTGTGTAACTGTAATTACAAAGTTACCTGTGTAGTGTGTGTGGGTGTGTGTTGTTGTAACATAAATTGTGGGACACAGGGATCAGCTGCATTAACAGCAGAGACATCTGATTAATAAACTGGTCTCAGCTGTGGCTCAGGCCTGAGGGTCAGCGGTTGCCGTGGCAACTCACAGTGGTCGTCAATGACGACGGAAGCGCGCGGAGCCGGGACACAGAAAAGAGCGAGATTTCCCTCCTTTTCACTGGTCTCACATTTGGTCTCACTGTGACAAAACGGAGGCTCGTATCAGAAAAACAAGCAGACCGTGGGTGTCGTAAGACCTTCCTGAAGACTTTAATATGTTTTTTGTCCTTGTAGAGTAAATATTTTGGACACATTCACGAGTTAAAGACAAAGGTCCTTCTCCTTCTCTCAGAAAATCTTTGCATTGGAGTGAATGGAGACCAGACAGGTACTTTACCGTGAACAGAGGCTCACAGTTTAAATTCTGTTCATCTCACTGCTTTGCTGGGAACATTGTGAGAGACACAACAAGTTTGTCTACAACTGTGGAAAAAATCACGTGTCTAGTGTGTAAATTGTGGCCGGGACGAGCGTGGAAATAGAAAAGTTTCAGGCGATTTCACACACGTTCTCTCACTCTAAGTAGCAACATTCCGCACTCTAACACCAGATTTTTGGAAAAAGATCATGGTCATTGAACAGTGATTGATCAACAACGATAAGACCTATCAAAACGAGATGATAATATAGCAATACACAAGGCTTGTGTCTACATTTTAAAGTTTAAATGAAGTCTGTAGGTGAAAGTTTGCCTGAGCAGTAGACCTTTGAAAAACTGTCTTTTTTGGGTCCTTTTTTCAGCCGCCCCATTAATTTCCAATGGGAAAGAAAAGTAATAACACATCGATAGAGTCAAGGGTCTGCAGCCCCTAATAGTTTATTAGTGTTTATAATTTAATCTGTTACGAGTTTAGTTTTTATTGTACAATGTTTATTGCTCCTATTTCTTTCTTTCTTTCTTTCTTTCTTTCTTTCTTTAATACAGTTTCCCAGAGGGAGTCATCGCAAAGGGATTAATAAAGTTTAGTCTAAGTCTAATAATAATAATAATAATAATAATAATAATAATAATAATAATAATAATAATAATAATAATAATAAATCTCTGGTTTTTGATGTTAAGTGTATTTATGAATTTATTTGTAATATTTGTTCTTCTTCTTCGTCATCATAAAATTATCATTAACTAATTAAACTCTCCGACGTGAATATTAATTACTGGTCGATCACCCTGGGGGCTCTCCGCTGCCGCTGTGCATTCTGGGAGACGTAGTTCAGCGTGCGGCGCCATTCTGCAGCCGCGGTCAGCGAATCACATCCAATCACTGCTCCTCAACTTCACCCATCGACCAATCACAACATCTCACACCTCCTAACAACAAATCATGGCCTCGCAAAAAAAACTCGCCACCAATCACAGCGCGTCTTCCGCCCGGCTGGCCAATCAGAGGACAACAACACCTATGACGCTACTCAGCACTGCGCTTGCGCACACGGCGGACAGCTGATAACTCATCTATTATGCTACTTCGCTAAATAAAAAATCCTCCAGAAAATTGACGGGATATCGCCGCTGGACGCACCGGAGGACCGAAGCTCAAAGTAACCGGGAGCTTGTGGTGGGTGGCGGTAGCGGGGGAGCGGGGGAGGCGGCCGGGAGGAGGGGGGATGTGTCGCCGTGTGTCGGAGACTCGGCGCCCGCAGACAAAGCTCAGCTAACATGCTAACAGCTCATTAGCCAGTAGCCAAACACCTGCGAATATTTCATTAATAACCCACTAAACTCGCTCAGCGTTTGTGTCATAAGCCACCAACTGTTGAAATATTTCCTCCCACACGTTCCCACTCAACCCCACGACCACTACACTTTATTATTTATTATTTATCCCGTCTCCTCCGGTAAGTAGCCTAGCCTAGGCTAGCTCGTTAGCCTCCTAGCTGCTATCTGGCTTCGGCTTGCCCGCCATCTTTTTAAAGCCAGATAAATGGGACGTTCTGTTGGTCGGTAAAACATCCATCACGGAGCCCCGGCTGCACCCAGCGCCGCGGCCCGGCCGTGGATGGGCAGCTAAGGAGCCGCTGCGTGCACCGAGCCGCGGACCGAGCTCCCGTTCGGCTGGATGAGAGCGGTTTATCGGTGTTAGCTCGTTAGCTCGTTCGTTAGCCGCCGCGGGACTCGAACATCTGGCGATCCGTGCGGGTCTGGGGTCTAGGCGTAAAGATAAAAGTTTGAGAAACACGGAACAGGTGTGTTAATTAAACTCAGTGGCCACTTCACCAGGGACACCTGTGGAAACAAGGCTCTGGTGTTTTAGATTACATTTAATTTTATCACGTTCCTCATGTGCAGGTACAGAGCAACTAAATGCAGTTTAGCATCTAACCAGAAGTGCAGTAAGTACAGATTTGCGTGTAGATGCGTCCACATCTACACCTGTGTGAAGGTTCTCAGTCATGCAGGTCATGGTTTATACCCGAAAGCGTTGAGTAACACGAAGTGTCGTTGTTTTTAACGCTTTCTGGCTCCGCATGTAGAATAAATAGTATAATATAATATGATATATATTTTTTAAGGGCACATAGACAATATTTCTGTTGTGTGCGTGTATATATATATATATATATATATATATATATATATATTTCGCTCCTTCACCTGTATATAGGGTTTCATCTGTTCATAGTTTCCATCTGTAAATATTGTCCATGTGCTATAGACCAGCCTGTCCCGTCCCTCTCATGTCCCTTTATGTCCCACTGTCTGTCCCGCTTATGTCCCTTTATGTCCCTCTGTCTGTGCTCCAGCTCTAACTGCTGAACTGAACCTCTGGTTGATGATGAACTGGATTTAGTTGATCTGGACCTGAACATGTATAATGTGAAAGTTGAGTCTAATATGTAATTTACAGGTGAGAGAACAACATTTACACAGTGAGTGACTGAGCTACTATGAACATATTCTACGGATGCAGTTGTGTTAAATCGAAGCAGAACATAAACAGGATTAATTGTCAGCATAGCTTGTGTTATCATTTTGTATTTTGTGTCATATTTGACTGACACGTGTTCCCAGTTTCGACATAGTAGAGAACGGACTGGGCTGAATAAGAAGTTACACTTAATGAATGTTTAATTCATAACGGTTTAATAGAATCACATTAATCCTGCAGCTGAACCGCCACCGTGTTCAACTCAACATTATTCAGATGAGAATGACTAATAGTTCTAGTATTAGTAGGAGTACTTCACTAGCAGTACTAGTAGTAGAAGTAGTAGTACTTCACTGGTGTACCTAATGAACTAGACGGGGATTTTAAAGTTTAATCAGTAACGAGAATGAAAAGCAGGTTTTTATTTACAGCTTCGTCTAAACTGTCAGAAAGATTTACATCACCTGTGGAGACCAACCAGTCAGAGACGTTTAAACTGATCACATGACGTGTGTGAGTTGATCTGATTGGCCGGTCAGATAAATCGGAGACTCCAGATAAACTGTCCTCCAGTGAAAGAGTTAGGGACAGTGAGGATGAAACCTGGACCGTCTCAGTGAAACCTCAGAGCTCTGGGATGTTTTTCACTAAAACTGTTCATCCAAGTCTGGAGGAAAATTGAGTCCAGACGATGGAACCAGTTTGTCTGGTTTACCTCCATAATATACTGACCTGGCCCCAAATAAAGTCTCCTCCACCTGGATGTAGCTGAGCTCATAGTCCAGCGCCTCCTGGTGGATCATTAGTTCATGGTGATTATCTTCCAGCTGGTTCAACAAGTTATTTATCATTTGCTCCACATCCCGTGGAGGAGGAGATGTTAGTCTGGAGGAGGAGATGTTAGTCTGGAGGAGGAGATGTTAGTCTGGAGGAGATGTTAGTCTGGAGGAGGAGATGTTAGTCTGGTGGAGGAGATGTTAGTCTGGTGGAGGAGATGTTAGTCTGGAGGAGGAGGAGATGTTAGTCTGGAGGAGGAGGAGATGTTAGTCTGGTGGAGAAGGGTCAAATCATTGGCTGCATCAAGCAGAGGAAACATCTAGAAACTACTGAAACTGGCTTAAGACCTTTATTCCAGACTGGAAGGACAGTGGAGCATGAGTCCAGACCTGAGTCCAGACCAGAGTCCAGAGAGAAAGTTTGGGATGAGCTGGAGACTCAGACTCTGACATCATCAACACAAGATCTGAACTAAAAACACTGGATGGAATAAACCTGGAGACACTGGAGAAGCTTCTTATTGAACCAATGGAGTCAAAGCTGGAGGAGCTCCGCCCACAGACTAGAGGGGAAGAGCTCCGCCCACTGACTAGAGGGGAGGAGCTCCGCCCACAGACTAGAGGGGAAGAGCTCCGCCCACTGACTAGAGGGGAGGAGCTCCGCCCACAGACTAGAGGGGAGGAGCTTTATTCTGACTGTTAGAGTTGTTCTGTCCTTGTGAGATGCTGACGTCGTGTCTCTGCCTCAGGTCGTGCGATGGGAGCTTGTGTCTTGGTGTTGGACATCGGGCTGAACTGAAGTGTCTCTGGTCTCCTGTGGGTCCTCACGCCGTCTCGCCCTTGGTCCACGGAGGGAGTTGTTTTTCACCTTCAGGTCAGACGCTGCCGTCCCACGCTGCATTGCTGCGTCACCGCCGAACACCATGTCAGACGCCCCTGAGGCTGCACCCCCCAGCCCCCCTCCCCTCACCAACCCGCCCCCACCTGAGGTCACCAACCCAACCAAACCTGGCAGGTAGGAAGCAGCAGGGAACCAGGGAACCTTCCCGACCCGGGGCCCCGTCAGATATTAACTGTGATTTTAACTTTTGATTTGTCGTCAGTAGCTACATCGAGTCCACTTCTAGTTTAACGAGCTAGAACCTGGAGAAATGACTGACACACATGTATTTATATGGTCTTATATGGTATTTATATGTGAACCTGCACATCAAATCAACAAGGTTCTACAAGAACACACACAAAGGCTCAAGGTTTACATGAAAATAATCAAAGTTTCAAATGAAAAACTGTAAATAAAGTATAAATAAAGTATAAATGAAAGTATTTCCTTGCTGATGAACACAGTGTTCGGTTCCCGAGTACAGACGTGGTTTAGTTTTACGTGTTGTGCGTCTGTACGTCCAGTAAACGTGCCGAGGTTACCATGGTTACTGATTCCTGTTCACAGCATCACCGCTAACGCTCGCTAGCCCCACAGACAGTAGCATAGCCAGGTCCAGACCTGAGGCCTCCTCACGCTCCAGGTGGTTCAGGTTCCGTCCGGGTTCTTGTTCTCAGTGGTGTTGGCTTCATAAACTCACGGTTTATTCAGCTTCTTTGGTTTTAAAAACTCTCCATAACTTCAGCCCAGAGTTTGTAGCCTCCACCAAGTGGTGGGAGGATGTATTGCAGCCGTGTGGCCTTCAGGTGCAGAACTGAAAGGTTTTTGTGGCCCATTACTTGGTTCTCACGGCCCCAGTTTAATAACCAGCGCTCTGGATCCGAGACTAGAAACCACCCGGAGACTAATGACATCGTTCTGAACGCGTTCATCAACCCCTGGACCAGACCTGGACCAGACCTGGACCAGACCTGGACCAGACCTGAACCAGACCTGGACCAGATCTGGACCAGATCTGGACCAGACCTGAACTAGACCTGGACCAGACCTGGACCAGAGCTTATAGAAATATCTCAAAGCTCACACGTTCTCCAAAGGTTCTAGTTCTCTGTTTGGATCAAACCAAAGAACCCAAAGTGTTTTTACCTCTTAAAGTGAATCTGGCTCCAAAATGCTACTGATTCACTACAGGAGGCAACGTTCACACAGTTCAGCTTCACTGAGACCAAGTTCCCAGACCTGGTTCCTGGACCCATGAAGGGTCAAACCACAGGTGTCAAACATTCGGCCCGTGGGCCAGAAGTTCCCCCTACAGGATCTAACCCGCAACGTGTCCTATAAAGGTATCAGCTGTTCCCCAGGTTGAGTATAAGACGAGACTGAGACCTGGAACTAAACACTAAATCCACTCCTTAAAACTTTCATTATGTTCTTTGCACTAAAACAAAGGGAACGTGGAGTTGTTGCTGGTTGTGTTGCTGGTTGTGTTACTGGTTGTGTTGCTGGTTGTGTTACTGGTTGTGTTACTGGTTGTGTTACTGGTCCAGACCCTGTGGCCCCTGAACTGGACTGAGTTGTTGGTTTCATTGTGTTGTTGTTGTGTGTCCTGCAGAAAGACCAACCAGCTGCAGTACATGCAGAACGTGGTGGTGAAGACCCTGTGGAAGCACCAGTTCGCGTGGCCGTTCTATCAGCCTGTGGACGCCATCAAGCTCTGCCTGGCGGTACGTCTGCTCCACCTGCTCCTCCTGCTCCACCTGCTCCACCTGCTCCTCCTGCTCCTCCTGCTCCTCCTCACACACAAACCCTCATTTATATCCATAAAGTATATATAGAAAGTGTGTATATATGTGTGTATATGTAGCGGTCCAGAACATCTGGGCTCCTTTAAGACACATAATGTCCTTGAAAAGCTACTACAGGTACTACCACAGGTACTACTATAGGTACTACTAAAGCTACTACAGGTACTACCACAGGTACTACTATAGGTACTACTAAAGCTACTACAGGTACTACCACAGGTACTACTATAGGTACTACTAAAGCTACTACAGGTACTACCACAGGTACTACTATAGGTACTACTAAAGCTACTACAGGTACTACCACAGGTACTACCACAGGTACTACTATAGGTACTACTAAAGCTACCACAGGTACTACCACAGGTACTACCACAGGTACTACCACAGGTACTACTACAGGTGCTAGTAGTAATACCATGTGTGTGTGCAGGATTACCACAAGGTGATCAAGAACCCGATGGACATGGGAACCATAAAGAAGCGTCTGGAGAACAACTATTACTGGAGCGCCAGCGAAGCCATGCAGGACTTCAACACCATGTTCACCAACTGTTACATCTACAACAAGGTGCACACACACACCTGAGAACACACACACACCTGAGAACACACACACACACACACCTGAGAACACACACACCTGAGAACACACACACACACCTGACAACACACACACACACACCTGAGAACACACACACACACACACCTGACAACACACACACACACCTGAGAACACACACACACACCTGAGAACACACACACACACACCTGAGAAACACACACACACCTGAGAACACACACACACACACACACCTGAGAACACACACACACCTGACAACACACACACACACCTGAGAACACACACACACACACACACCTGAGAACACACACACACACACACCTGAGAACACACACACACACACCTGACAACACACACACCTGAGAACACACACACACCTGAGAACACACACACACACCTGAGCTTCTGCCACGGTTCTGTGTTTTAATGGTCTTGTTTCTTGTTCCTTGTCCTTGTCCTGGTCCTGGTCCTGGTCCTGGTCTTGTTCCTTGTTCCTGGTCCTTGTTCCTGGTCCTGGTCCTGGTCCTGGTCCTGGTCCTGGTCCTGGTTCTGGTTCTGGTTCTGGTCCTGGTTCTGGTCCTGATCCTGGTTCTGGTCCTGATCCTGGTTCTGGTCCTGATCGTGGTCCTGGTCCTGGTCCTTGTTCCTGGTCCTTGTCCTGGTCCTGGTCCTGGTTCTGGTCCTGGTCCTTGTTCCTGGTCCTTGTCCTGGTCCTGGTCCTGGTTCTGGTCCTGGTTCTGGTCCTGATCCTGGTCCTGGTCCTGGTCCTTGTTCCTGGTCCTTGTTCCTGGTCCTTGTCCTGGTCCTGGTCCTTGTCCTGGTCCTGGTCCTGGTCCTGGTCCTGGTTCTGGTTCTGGTCCTGGTTCTGGTCCTGGTCCTGCAGCCCACAGATGACATCGTCCTCATGGCTCAGGCTCTGGAGAAAATCTTCCTTCAGAAAGTTGCTCAGATGCCTCAAGAAGAAGTAGCTTTGCTGCCTCCGGCTCCTAAAGGCAAAAGCAAGAGCAAGCAGCCGGCTACAGGTACTACTACTACTACTAGTACTATATGTACTACTACTACTACTACTACTACTGGTACTACTACTACTACTACTAGTACTACTACTACTACTACTACTAGTACTATATGTACTACTACTACTACTACTACTACTACTACTACTACTACTACTACTACTACTACTACTAGTACTATATGTACTACTACTACTACTACTACTACTACTACTACTACTACTACTAGTACTATATGTACTACTACTACTACTACTACTACTACTACTACTACTACTGCCCAGGTACATATACTATGTACTACTATTGTTGTTATTACCACTCCATGTAGTACTACTACTAGTAGTCCAGATGGTATATATGTACTGTATTTACTAGTACTCCATGTAGTAGTACTACTAGTAGTCCAGATGGTATATATGTACTGTATTTACTAGTACTCCATGTAGTACTACTACTAGTATCCAGGTGATAGATATATATATATATATACTGTATTCACTAGTACTCCATGTAGTACTAGTACTAGTAGTCCAGGTGGTATATACATACTGTATTTACTAGTACTCCGTGTAGTACTAGTACTAGTAGTCCAGGTGGTATATACATACTGTATTTACTAGTACTCCGTGTAGTACTCGTAGTACTAACGTGTCTCTCTCTCTCAGTGAGCCAACAGGCGGAGTCATCGGCCTCCCCTCCCCCCTCTTACCCCTCCCCCTCACCATCTCAGACACCTGTAATCTCCACCACGCCCACACCGACCCAGGCCACGCCCCCTGCCACTGCTGCCCCGCAGCCCCCGGCAACCATGATGCCATCTGCACAGCCCGTTGTCAAGGTAACGTGGTGTAGGAACTGACTCGTCTCCTGTAACATTTCTGTTTTTCTCCCAAACTAACGGAGGAAAAAAGTTTCAATTATTTTAAATAACATTTTAGTGAGTGATCAGAGTCAGAGGCACTTTATTGATCCCAGGGGGAAATAACTTTATATATATATATTTATATTTATACACACTCCCAGTCAGACGTTTGAGAACATCACACTTTTTACTGAAAGTTGTTCAGTTTATTGTGTCACTCTGAAATAAAATCATAGAACAAATAAGTTGAAAAATAAATCATGGACCATAATGTTTTCTGACCTTTGACTCATCAGAGCAGCAGCTTTGTCAGATTTAACAGCTGAACACACTCGTTTCCGTTCTTCTACAACAGAATCAAATGTTCTTCAGAAAGTTCTTCCTGAGTCTGTGTGAGAAGTTCCTATAAATGTGAGGTTCTGGGCGGCTGCATGTTCTCACTCTTCTGTCCAGTTCATCATAAACCAGCTGGAGACTGTGGCTCCATGTTCTCCAGCTTTGTTCCTGAGGTAGCGTTAGCGTTAGCGTAGCTTTTCACTGTGGCTCCATGTTCTCCAGCTTTGTTCCTGAGGCAGCGTTAGCGTAGCTTTTCACTGTGGCTCCATGTTCTCCAGCTTTGTTCCTGAGGTAGCGTTAGCGTTAGCGTAGCTTTTCACTGTGGCTTCCATGTTTTCCATGCTTTGTTCCTGAGGTGTTGCCGGTTGAGCGTTAGTTAGCGTAGCTTTTCACTGTGGCTCCATGTTCTCCAGCTTTGTTCCTGAGGTAGCGTTAGCGTAGCTTTTCACTGTGGCTCCATGTTCTCCAGCTTTGTTCCTGAGGTAGCGTTAGCGTTAGCGTAGCTTTTCACTGTGGCTCCATGTTCTCCAGCTTTGTTCCTGAGGTAGCGTTAGCGTTAGCGTTAGCGTAGCTTTTCATGGCCCAGGAGAGTCTCTGTGTCTTACTCTGACGTCTTAGCAGTGACTTTCTGCTGCAACTCGTCCTGTCAGACCTGCAGCTCCAAGTCTCCTTGTTTACTACGACTGCTAAGCTGAGCGTGAAGCTGTCGTCCTGTAGCCGCCATCATTCAAGCTGTTAACTCTCAGAAATCATTCATCATCATTCAAGCTGTTAACTCTCAGAAACTCTGGCTTTGGTTCTGTCAGACGCTTCCTGTCAGAGTTTCCTCCAGTTTCTATACGACCTAACGTCAACTAAATACCAGCTGAACATGTTCATCCGTTACCATCTCACACTTTAACCATGTGGATAATCTGAGCAGTGACCAGATAAACGTCTAACTGGTTTAATCGACATTCAGAAGGGACTGAAACCCATGGCGTTACTGTGGCCACGCCCCCTGAGGGCTAAAATACAGAGCGATTAATGTTGGACTCAACAATCATCCATGTGAACGAGTGGATCAGCCTCAGTCAAACTTAGTTTTATTACGTGAAATGTAGCTAAATAAAAGATGCTAACGCTAAGAGCTTTACTGAAGTAATGTTTCCATACGATACTGTAACTTTATACTTTATTAGAACGACAAAGAGTGATCACAAATATCCAGCGCCTGGTTCCAGCTGTTTCTCTTTTCGTCGGTTTTCAGGAGCCTGTAAAAATACGTCTCTGCTTTTCTGTTGGTTCAGTCAATCACACAACAGCTCTTCACCTTTATTTCCATTCGTTCTACAGTTAAGACCCTGCCTACGATTCAAGCTAATGCTAATGCTGCTAATCTCCATGTTCAACCGTCACTTCCTGTCACTCCGTGGCCGTAACCATGGAGACGTCACGAACATACAGATGAATTAAGACATTAAAAACACATGATGTTATAAATAATAAGTATTAAAGGTCACGTAACAGTTAAATACTGTTTACGTGTGTGAAACTGTGCGACTGTAGTTTGGATCGTAAATCACATGATGATGATCTTCGCTTTATTCTTTATTTACAGACTTGTTTTATGTTTGGTTTGTTTCAGTGGTTTTATGTGTTTATCTCAGAGTGAGAACAGATCTTCAGCCTTTAGAGACGCGTCCATGAGCTGAACTCCTCCTCAAACATGAGTTTCAATATTTTATCAAGATTTTCATCGTTTTCTAAAGAACCGTGAAATTTATCAGGTTCATTTTTCTCCCCAGTAGCTTCACGGCATCATGTGTTCAGAAAGACGACTAAACCCTCCTCCTGCTCCTCCTCCTCCTGCTCCTCCTCCCCCTCCTCCTCCTGCTCCTCCTGCTCCTCCTCCTGCTCCTCCTCCCCCCCCCTCCCTCCTCTCCTGCTCTCCTCCTCCTCCTCCTCCTCCTCCTGCTCCCCTCCTGCTCCTCCTCTCCCCTCCCTCCTCCTGCTCCTCCTCCTGCCTCCCTCCTCGCCTCCTCCCTCCCCCTCCTCCTCCTCCTCCTGCTCCTCCTGCTCCTCCTCCTCCTGCTCCTCCTCCTCCTCCCCTCCTCCTCCTCCTCCTCCCCTCTCCCCCCTCCTCCCCCCTCCTCCTCCTCCCTCCCCCCTCCCCTCCCCTCCTCCTGCTCCTCCTCCCTCCTCCTCCTCCTCCCCCCTCCCTCCCCCCTCCTCCTCCTCCTCCTCCCCCTCCTCCTCCTCTCTCCTCCTCCTCCTCCTCCTCCTCCTCCTCCTCCTGCTCCTCCTCCGCCCTCCTCCTCCTCCTCCTGCTCCTCCTGCTCCTCCTCCTCCTCCTCCTCCTCCTCCTCCCTCTCCTCCTGCTCCTCCTCCTCCTCCCCCTCCTCCTGCTCCTCCTCCCCCTCTCTCCTCCCCCTTCTCCCTCCTCCTCCTGCTCCTCCTCCTCCTCCCCCTCCTCCTCCCTCTCCTCCTGCTCCTCCTGCTCCTCCTCCTCCTCCTCCCCCCTCCTCCCCCTCCTCCTGCTCCTCCTGCTCCTCCTCCTCCTCCCCCTCCTCCTCCTCCCCCCTCCTCCCCCTCCTCCCTCTCCCCCTCCTCCTCCTCCTCCTCCTCCTCTCTCCAACAGAAGAAAGGGGTGAAGAGGAAAGCTGACACCACCACCCCGACCACGTCAGCGATCTCCGCCGGTCGCGCTGACTCTCCGTCGGCTCAGGACACCAAACCGGCCAAACTCGCCGCCTCCAGGCGCGAGGCCGCCGCCCGCCCCACCAAGACCCGGCGGGACACGGGGGAGGAGGTGGCGGGGGTGGAGGTGGGAGGCGTGCCGGTGGCGGGGAGGAAGGGCGGGAAGCTGGGCGAGCAGATGAAACACTGCGACGCCATCCTGAAGGAGATGCTGTCGAAGAAGCACGCCGCCTACGCTTGGCCCTTCTACAAGCCGGTGGACGCCGAGGCCCTGGAGCTCCACGACTACCACGACATCATCAAGCACCCCATGGACCTCAGCACCGTGCGGGTAAACACATCTAACGCACCACACATAACCACACAATCTAACGCACCCACATGCATGACCCCACCACATCTACCCCCATCTACGCACCCACAATCTAACGCACCACCACATCTAGCACGCACAACCACGCACCACAACTACGCACCCATCTGCAAATCAGCACCACACATCTACGCACCCACACATTAAGCACCCACCACATCTAACGCACCCCACATCTAACGCACCACCACATCTAACGCACCCACACATCTAACCACCAAACACATCTAACGCACCCACACATCTAACGCACCCAACACATCTAACGCACCCACACATCTAACGCACCCACCACATCTAACGCACCACAACACATCTAACGCACCAACACATCTAACGCACCCACCACATCTAACGCACCCACCACATCTAACGCACCACAACACATCTAACGCACCCACCACATCTAACGCACCCACCACATCTAACGCACCACAACACATCTAACGCACCACAACACATCTAACGCACCCACCACATCTAACGCACCCACCACATCTAACGCACCCACCACATCTAACGCACCCACCACATCTAACGCACCCACCACATCTAACGCACCACATCTAACGCACCCACCACATCTAACGCACCCACACATCTAACGCACCCACACACTAACACCCCAATCTAACGCACCCAACACATCTAACGCACCCAACCACATCTAACGCACCCACACATCTAGCACCACACACATCTAACGCACCCCACCACATCTAACGCACCCACCACATCTAACGCACCCACCACATCTAACGCACCCACCACATCTAACGCACCCACCACATCTAACGCACCCACCACATCTAACGCACCCACCACATCTAACGCACCACATCTAACGCACCCCACCACATCTAACGCACCCCAACAAATCTAACGCACCCCAACAAATCTAACGCACCCAACAAATCTAACGCACCCCAACGCCCACAAACGCACCACAAACGCACCCCAACACCCACAAACGCACCACAAACGCACCCCAACACCCACAAACGCCCGGAGTCAGACCATCACCTCCCAAACCTGGACTGACACCAATACATGAAGTCTAGTTAGCTTTAGCCTAGCTTTAGCTTAGGCGTGATGGATCCATGTTGGATCCGTGTTTGATCCTGTTGCTGACGCATGGTCTCGTTTGTCTCCGGCAGAAAAAGATGGATAAAGGAGAATACGCTGACCCTCAGAGTTTTGCTACTGACGTCAGGTTAATGTTCTCCAACTGCTACAAGTACAACCCTCCAGACCACGAGGTGGTGGCCATGGCCCGAAAGCTGCAGGTAAGTTCCTGCTCCTCTCGGACGCTTCAGCCGACACGTGTCTGCGACGCGTCCTCAGTAACGTCCTCTGTCCTCAGGACGTGTTCGAGATGCGCTTCGCTAAAATTCCTGACGAGGGCCTGGAGGCGTCGGTCCCGTCCACCACGCCGCTGGTCAGTAAAAGCACCGCCTCCTCTGACAGCAGCAACAACTCCTCCTCCGACGAGTCGTCCGACTCCGAGGAGGAGCGAGCCACGCGATTGGCCGAGCTACAGGAGCAGGTTGGTGCTGCCGACCAATCACAGGTCAAGAACATCCTGGTTTTCTTATTTTTCCACGATTGTAGATTTGAGGTGTGGGGCTGTCGGTGTCTCTGTGGTCTCGGGGTCGGTGTTGATTATCAGTGTATCCCATCAGTTGAAGGCGGTGCACGAGCAGCTGGCCGTCCTGTCCCAGGCTCCGGTCAGCAAGCCAAAGAAGAAGAAAGAGAAGAAAGACAAGGAGAAGAAGAAAGACAAGGACAAAGACAAAGTGAACAAGGGCAAGATAGAGGAAGAGAAGAAGCCCAAGGCCGCCGCCCAGCAGCCCAAACCGGCCAATCAGAAGAAGGCGCCGGCCAGGAAAGCCAACAGCACCGTAACGGCCACCAGGTACGATTTAGAGCAGTGCAGCGATTACAGAGTTCACTCAGATTAATGTCGATGACGCATTAAACTCTGTGTCCAGGCAACCGAAGAAAGGCAACAAGCCGTCTGGCGGCGGCTCGGCCAACGGGGACGACGGCGAGGAGTCGTCTCTGCCCATGTCCTACGACGAGAAGCGCCAGCTCAGCCTGGACATCAACCGGCTGCCGGGCGAGAAGCTGGGCCGCGTCGTCCACATCATCCAGTCCAGGGAGCCGTCGCTGAGGGACTCGAACCCCGACGAGATCGAGATCGACTTCGAGACCCTCAAACCCTCCACCCTCCGAGAGCTGGAGCGCTACGTCAAGTCCTGCCTGCAGAAGAAGCAGAGGAAGCTACTGCGTGAGTACCAGTACCGGCCTGAGCCTGCAGCCCTGAGACCAGGAACTAGTGGATACTAGGAACTAGCGCCCAGCAGGAACTAGTGGATACTAGGAACTAGTGTCTAATAGGAACTAGTGTCTAATAGGAACTGATGTCCACTAGGAACTAGTGTCTAATAGGAACTAGTCTCTAGCAGGAACTAGTGTCTAACAGGAACTAGTCTCTAGCAGGAACTAGTCTCTAGCAGGAACTAGTGTCTAGCAGGAACTAGTGCCCAGGAACTTTTCATGGGTGTTATAAAAGCCGCGTGTCATATGTTCACTTGATAACTAATGACGATGTCATCGATGTGATGATTAACTCCGCCCCTTTCTCTTGTCCTCCAGAGAAGGCAGCAGGAGGCGGGGCCTCGGGGGGCGTGGCTAGTCGTTTGAGTGGCAGCTCCTCTTCCTCCTCTGATGACAGCTCCTCAACAGGAACTTCCTCTTCCTCCGACACAGACTGAACACACAAACACACACACACACATTACGACACACACACATCACGACACACACATTATAACACACAGAGGTTTATACACACACTCAGAGACTGTATGTAAATATGCTGACCTGTTTTTTAGCTCCTAGTGTCGTTTCATTTTTATTTTCTCTGGAGGAACGCAGTCACGCGACAGAACAAGAGAAGAAGAAGAAGGCAGTGAGTTCCTGTTCCTGGGTGGGCGGAGTCAGTCCGTCTCATCGGGACTCCTATTGGTCTCTGGACACTTGAGCTGCGTTGCTATGGAGACAATAAAACCGCGGAGATTTTCTTCTTCTTGTTCTTGTTGTTGTTGTTTGTGGACGGCCGGCGGCGACCCCTGACCTCTGAACACATTCCTGAAGCATCATGGGAGAGAGAGCAGGCCGACCTCAGCACCGATCAGCTGAGTGCTCACCGGTGATCAGCTGATGGATCATGTGTGATCAGCTGATCAGAGAGATGATCTGGATCCACTAATAATGTCTGAATGAGGAAGACGGGTTCCAGCTGCTTTACCACAATAATCAATAACAGATCAGCTGTGAGCCCTCGCCCCCCCCGCGCCCCGCCCACCTGCCTGTCCTGGGGTCAGCTGATCCCCCCCCCCCGCCCCCCACCCACCTCGAGGAGACTTTTATTTTTTAACACTACATTTCCTTTATTCTTTCTTTGGATTTCAGGTTGTGTGCTGAACTCGTTTGTGTCTAATAAGGTTCTCAATTTAAAAGAAAAAAATTTTGTACCACGGCCCCATTTCCAGCCAGCCCCCCCCCCCGAACCAGAACCAGAACCAAAACCAGTCAGCCTGAACCGCCGCTTCTTCAGCGGCGTATTTATTCGTTAAAATGTCCCAGAACAAAACCTCTTCTTCATCCGTCTGCTGCTGACCCCGGACCCTTGACCCCTGACCTCCAGGGTCATGTGACAGCAGGTAGTGGTCACGTTTGACCAGAGGGGGCAGCATCAGACCAGTCAGCTGGACGTTAGCGTTGGCGCTAGCTGTGACCACAGTAACCCTCCTGTTTGTTTTTAGTTGATGGTTGAGCTTTGATGCTAATAGTTAATTTTGTATTTTAATAAGAAAAAGGAAAAAAGTGATTTTATGTATTTGCATGCACTCCTTCCTTGCGGCCGTACGTTCTTTCTCCCTTTGTTTGAGCGCTGTATAGTAGCTGTATAGTAGCTGTCCGAGGTTTAGTAGCGACGCAGAGAGGACGAACCCACCAACCCACCCTCAACTCTTTGATGTAATTACTGATATGGGATCCTTATTTTCTGAGTTCATTTGTTTTCATAAATAAACACATAAACCGACTGGTCGGCTCCCAGTGTCTCAACTTCACCTCAGTCACCACCAGGGGGCGCCTCCGTCCGCCGGAGCGCAGCAGCTAACGAGGAGCGTCCCAGGCTCCTTAAGAGGAGAAAACAAAGTACTGCCTTAATCAGACTCTAACAGGAGTCTCTGTATCTGATGTAGACGCCCAGATAATGTGATCGGGTAGAAGATGTCTGAGGGATCAGAGGCAGCTCCGCATCACCGGAGATTTAAGACCTGAACTAGTCTCATCGGGTTGTTGTCGGTCTGACACATGAACAACTCTTGTTTATTATATGAGGTAATGGGTCAACCAGGAAGGAGTTGTGTTAACGTAGCATTAACCCACTGAAAAGACACATCGCCCCCTAGTGTGCAGGAGGAGGAGGACACGATCCCTTCAGTTATTTGATGTAAACGCACTGAATGAGGAGTTCAGGAGGCTGAGAACTGATCAAACAGCTCAACAGATTTTATTTACACACAAACACTACATTTCCCACAAAGCCTCTGGACCAGGATCCTCAGACCTCTAGTCCAGGTGAATCTGGTTTAGTTCTTAGTTTAGTGGGGAGGGTCCTGGTCACATGACGGTGCAGATCCGGGATCGGTCCTGGGTGCCCCCCCAGGTCCTCCTGTCCCGGACCAGGACCTCCTGGTTCCCGTAGCTGCTGTACCAGGCGGAGTGGCTGCGGCTCAGGTAGGTGGAGGGCGGCGCCGCCTCCAGCTGGTCCTGGTTCTGCTGCCAGATCAATAGGGACGTGTCACGGTACCGGAGACGGACATAGGACTCAGACAGGGCCTTGGATGCCAAGAGGGGACGGGCTGGACCCGGACCAGGCTCCGGACCAGGCTCCGCTACAGCTGGGTCACAGCCGGACATAGTGCTGGAGTCATGCTGAGGACCAACAGGACAGACTCTGTCCAACAGAGACACCTGAGACAGAACCAGGAGACAAGGTGAGACAACCACGAGATCTGAGATCTGTCTTTACTGTCTTTGTCTCAACTCACCGTCTCGTCCTCGTGTCCCCGTTAATCTACCGAAGTCTGAGCGGATAACGGCTAGCGGCTAGCGGATAACGGATAACGGATAACGGCTAGCGGCTAGTGGCTAGCGGATAACGGCTAGCGGCTAGCGGCTAACGGTTGCCCCGGCGCGACGTCACTGTGGCCGTAGGTTAAAACAAACAAACAAACAAACAAAAAAACACTCTAACGGTTTGTCTGATGTCAGTGTCGCTAGCATCGTTAGCCCGGATTGTCTGAAGATGTAACCAATAGCAACGGTGCGCCCGTGGTCCGGTCCGGTTGGGAACAAAGAAACCGAGAGGAACGGTTCCGCTGTGGGATGCTATTAGCCTATTAGCATATTCACATAAATTATTCTTAGACCGTTACAGTTGTGAACCAGTGTGCTGCTAAAAATATGTTTTTTTTCTTGTTTTCCGAAAACGTCCAAATATAACTTAGCCAGTTATGCTATCAGGCTAACGATGCGGGACAGAAACAGCAGAACCGGTCCAGACTAATGTCCTGAGCCGAACCAGAACCAGCCCCTAGCGTTAGCATAGCCCCTAGCATTATTCAGGCTTTGGTTGAAATCTGTTGAAACAAAAATGAACCTGACTGGTAAAAAGACGCAGCTCCACCTAGTGTTTGGGTGGAGGTTTAACAGCGTGAACCAGACCGAGGAGGTTCAAGCAGCAATCAGACCAGAGTAGACTCCTCCCTAAAGGTGCAGACAGGCTCCGCCCACACCCCTTAAAGGTGCAGACAGGCTCCGCCCACACTCCTTAAAGGTGCAGACAGGCTCCGCCCACATCCCTGAAAGGTGCAGACAGGCTCCGCCCACACTCCTTAAAGGTGAATATAGGCTCCGCCCACACCCCTTAAAGGTGGAGAAAGGCTCCGCCCACACCCCTTAAAGGGCAACTGGCCGTCTGTCGGCCATCTTTAATTCTGTTCCTTTAAAGATCCCCCCCCCCAACAGCTGACAGCAGGAGGAGGCCAGCCGATGTATTTATAGAGCCTCCGTCTCTGTCCCAGTCCGTCATGCCCGGCAGCCAGACCCAGACCAGGTCCCGGACCAGAGACCGGAACAATGTTCTGAACCGGCCCGAGTTCATGTCCCTGAACCAGCCCCCCCGCAGGGAGCGGGTGGTGGGTGAGGGCCGGGGAGGAGGTCCGAGGAGATCTGGGTTCAGGCAGCAGAGTCAACAGGAGGAGACGGGGGGGAGGTAAGGGGGGGGGGGGGGGGGGGGCTTTCAGACCGAGCCAGAACTAGATCCTGGTCCAGACCAAACCCTGATCCAGAATTAGACCAGAACCTTAAATGTTTAAATTATTGAGAAGCAGACCTCTGAGTCCTGGTTTTGTCCTCTGTCCTCAGGGGACCCAGAGAGTCCTCCGAGGCTGGTGGGGGGGACGGTGGTCTGAAGGAGTCCCGCTGGCCGGACCAGGACTGCATGCAGCTGAACCCGTCCCTCAGGGGCGTGGCCCTCAGCTCGCTGCTCGCCATCGACCTCAGTCTGTCCAGGCGTCTGGGGGTCTGCGTGGGGCCCCCCCACGGCTCCGGGGCGCCGCTACGCTCCATCGTGGCCCTGCTGGACCTCACGGGACATGTCCTCCCCTGGATCTGTGGGACACTCATCTGTCTCTGGAGGAGCTGCACCCTGGAGGGACAAGAAGTCCTCGTCAACCTGCTGCTGGGTGAGACGGCCTGTCCCCCTGTCCCTCTCTGTCTCTGTCCCTCTCCGTCTCTGTCCCTCTGTCTCACCCCTCTGTCTCTGTCCCCCTGTCCCTCTCCGTCTCTGTCCCTCTGTCTCACCCCCCTGTCTCACCCCTCCGTCTCTGTCCCTCTGTCTCACCCCCCTGTCCCTCTCCGTCTCTGTCCCTCTGTCTCACCCCTCTGTCTCTGTCCCTCTGTCTCACCCTTCTGTCTCTGTCCCTGTCCTCCAGCGCTGATCCTGGACCTGATGACAGTTGCTGGGATACAGAAGCTGGTGAGACGCCGAGGACCCTGGGACATCCCCCCCGGCTTCCTGGACTACGTTGCCATGGATACGTCCTCTTTCCCAGCAGCCCACGCCAGCAGAGCCGCCATGTTGTCCATGTTCCTCCTGAGGCACCTGGTCCTGGCGGTGAGTCCAGATGTGGACCAGAACCACAATCAGAACCTAGACCCGGCCCCTGAGGAGTTTTAGTTCTTAGTGTCGAGTGTCAGAGCCGGACTCTGGTCTAGAACCACAACTAGACCCTGTTCCAACTGTAACCGCCCCGTGTGTCCTCCAGGTGCCCCTGAGGATCCTGGTCTACCTGTGGACCCCCCTGGTGGCCTTCTCCCGGGTTCTGCTGGGTAAACATCACCTGTCTGACGTAGGATGTGGACTCGCTCTCGGGTTCCTGCACTTCAGTCTGGTGGAGTCTGTGTGGTTGGACTCGGCTTCCTGCCAGACACTTATCTCCATCGGCACCCTGCGCTGGTCCCCGCTGAGCTAGGACCCCTCAGAACCCGTCTAGGCTGGTCCCCGCTGAGCTAGGACCCCTCAGAACCCGTCTAGGCTGGTTCAAACTGGTCCAGTCTGGACCGGTTGTGTTTCAAGTCTTACCGTGTTCCTCAGGATGTGAATGCTAACATTAGCGTAGCTTTGTTTAAATTCTTCAGCTGCTTTTGTCCAATAAAATGTTTCTACAGGTTCATTTGTGCTGTGACTTCTCTAAGGACGGATCAGACACGTTACCACGGTAACACTCGGCTGATGATGTCACAGTGATGTCACAGTGATGTCACTGGTTCAGTGACTCAAAGAAAAGGCCTCTTCCCAGCACAAGTTCTGGTCCAGACCGGTCCAGACGGTTTCTTAATCCTAAAACAATCCTGCACATTATTCACACAGTTGCTTTAAATTATGAATATTTTATGTAAACACGAGCTGCCACCTTTAAGTTCATGTTTCATTTCACACTATATTTATTTTATTTTATTTTCCTCAGTTATAGAGATAGATAACTCGGTTATCTCAGTTATACGTCTATACTTTTTACCAGAATTATTTCTGTTTCTTGCTTCACTGAGCGTGTGACGAATGAAATCATCTTATCTTATCTTAACCTTAAAGTCATCAGAATCTGAATGGACTTTGGTGCAGGTGCAGTGCGCGGAGCGGCCTGCGGGGGCGGACTAGAGCAGCTAGAGCCGTGAACACAGCGGAAAAACACGGGCCGAGCTCCGCAGCTGTTTTTACCGGATCGTTTATTCTTTAGTTTATTTCACGGGTTTAACGGAGGCAAACGGTTCCGTCGCCATGGCAACGCGTCAGCTGGTGGAGGTTTACCTGGACCTCCTGTCGCAGCCCTGCAGGGCGGTGCACATCCTGCTGAACTCCTGCAAGATACCGCACCGGGTCCGGACCGTGGCTCTGAGGAGAGGTGAGCAGACCCTGGACCGGACCCAGGACCGGACCCAGGACCGGATCCCGGACCGGACTAGTAACCGATAAACCTTGTAATGTATCGGACAGTGTGAAAAGTGATCTGGGTTGTGAACTTTGACCCACATGGCTTCGCTTCCTCTGATCTGATCTATGAAAACTGTAACAAGGTGAAAGGTTTTATTCTTCAGGCTGAATCTGCGGAATGGATCCTTCCTTCCTTCCTTCCTTCCTTCCTTCCTTCCTTCCTTCCTTCCTTCCTTCCTTCCTTCCTCAGTGCTTCTTTTAGTTCTTGGTTTTTTGACCTTGTCAGTTCTTTTCTGAGTCTGTGTTGGTTTATTTTGTGTTGTTTAGTGTAGTTTTGTCATTGATGACGTTGTGTTTGTGTGTTTGTGTTTGTGTGTTTGTGTGTTTGTGTGTGTGTGTTTGTGTGTTTGCAGGAGAGAACAGGACTCCAGAGTTCACCAAGTTAAACCCGATGCAGAAAGTTCCTGTTATGGTGGAAAACGACTTCGTCCTCACAGAGAGGTACACACACTGTAACACAATAACACACACAATAACACAAACTAACACACACAATAACACAAACTAACACACACAATAACACACAATAACACACACTAACACATCATAACACACAATAACACAATAACACACAATAACACACGCAGTAACACACACACACACACACACACAGTAACACACACACACACAATAACACACAATAATACATGATAACACACACTAACACACAGTAACACACAGTAACACACACACAGTAATACACAGTAACACACACACAGTAACACACACACAGTAACACACAGTAACACACAGTAACACACACACAGTAACACACACACAGTAACACACACACAGTAACACACAGTAACACACACACAGTAACACACACACTAACACACTGTGCAGGATGTTGCTGACGTCTCGTCCCCGTGTCTCTGTCTCAGTGACGCCATCTTGAAGTACCTGTGCACCAGGTACGATGTCCCGGAGCACTGGTATCCACGGCAACCAGAGCGACGGGCCAGAGTGGACGAGTACACGGCCTGGCACCACACACACACACGCCCCCACGCTGCTGCAGTGTTTATACTGGAGGTACACACACACACACTCACACACACACACACACTCACACACACACACACTCACACACACACACACACAGTAACACACACACACACACACACACACACACACACACACACTAACACACACACACACACACACACACACACACACACTCACACACACTCACACACACTCACACACACAGTAACACTCACACACACAGTAACACTCACACACACTCACACACACACACACACTCACAGTAACACACACACACACTCACACACACACACACACACACAGTAACACTCACACACACACACACACACACACACACACACACACACACACACACTCACACACACACTCACACACACACACACTCACAACACTCACATAACACACTACACTCACACACACAGTACACACACACACACACACACACACTCACACACACACTCACACACACACTCACACACACACTCACACTCACACACACACAGTAACACTCACACACACTCACACACACACACACACTCACAGTAACACACACACACACTCACACACACACACACACACAGTAACACTCACACACACACTCACACACACACACAGTGACACACACACACACACACACACACTCACACACACACTCACACACACACACACTCACACACACACACACACAGTAACACACACACTCACACTAACACAGTAACACACACACTCACACTAACACAGTAACACACACACACACACACACACACACACACACACACTCACACACACTCACACACACACTCTCTGTCTCCGGCTCCAGGTCCTGGTTCCGGCTCAGACCGGTTCTGCAGTGGATCGGGGGCGTCTGGTCCGGGCTCTGTCTGAGCTGGATGAGACTCTGGAGAAGCTGGAGTCCATGTTCCTGAGGAGGCGCCCGTTCCTGTGCGGCGATGACATCACGCTGGCCGACCTGCTGGCAGCGTGCGAGCTCACGCAGGTACTGCAGTATTAGTACTAGTACTGCAGTATTAGTACTGTAGTAGTGTTAGTACTAGAACCGTGTAGCAGTATTAGTACCTTGTAGTAGTATTAGTACCTTGTAGTATTAGTACCGTGTAGTAGTTGTGTAGTAGTGTTAGTACCTTGTAGTAGTGTTACTACTGTAGTATTAGTACCTTGTAGTAGTAGTACCGTGTAGTATTAGTACCGTGTAGTAGTTGTGTAGTAGTGTTACTACTGTAGTATTAGTACCGTGTAGTATTAGTACCGTGTAGTAGTTGTGTAGTAGTGTTACTACTGTAGTATTAGTACCGTGTAAGCGTGTCTCCGCGTGTCTCCGCGTGTCTCAGCGTGTCTCAGCGTGTCTCCGCGTGTCTCAGCGTGTCTCAGCGTGTCTCCGCGTGTCTCCGCAGCCTCTGGGGGGGGACAGGGACGTCCTGAAGAACCGTCCTCAGCTGCAGAGGTGGAGGAGTCGGGTCCAAGCGGCCGTGGGCGAATCCTTCGACCGAGCTCACGCCGTCCTGTTCGCTCTCAGGGACCGACGCCGCGCCAGGCTGTGAGGGGCGGGGCCAGGCTGTGAGGGGCGGGGTCAGGCTGTGAGGGGCGGGGCCAGGATGTGAGGGGGCGGGGCCAGAGGACTCCACCTTCACCTTGATCCAGACGACGGAGCAGGATCCAATAAACTCATGACTTCACACTTTAAACGTCTCTTCTCACTGTTTATTTCTGATTTGATAAAGTTGTGTTTTCTTTAGCAAATTTTGATATTTCAAATTCAAAGACCATAAAACTAAATTTTACAGTGTGTGACCTAAATAGTTAAGTTTGTAACATTAAGGGACAAACGTGTCTTTTCTGAATAACACGTTAATATTCATTTCTACTTCTGTTGTTGATTTATCTGAAGTCAGAGTCGATGTCGCTGTTAATCATCACACGTCTGAGGCTCCAATAAAGGAAAAGACACTTTGCATTTAGGTTATTGAAGATATTTTTGTGTTTGTGAAAAATAATCATCTATAGTTCAACTCTAGATTTATTGGAGGAACAAAAAGAATGTTTCTAATGTTCCTGAGTTAAATCCAGATCAATGAATGTTTCATATCTGGTTCCTGGTTCTGGTCTCATATCTGGTTCCTGGTCTCATATCTGGTTCCTGGTCTCATATCTGGTTCCTGGTTCCTGGTCTCATGTCTGGTTCTGGTCTCATATCTGGTTCCTGGTCTCATATCTGGTTCCTGGTTCCTGGTCTCATGTCTGGTTCTGGTCTCATATCTGGTTCCTGGTCTCATATCTGGTTCTGGTCTCATGTCTGGTTCTGGTCTCATATCTGGTTCCTGGTCTCATATCTGGTTCTGGTCTCATGTCTGGTTCTGGTCTCATATCTGGTTCCTGGTTCCTGGTCTCATGTCTGGTTCCTGGTTCTGGTCTCATGTCTGGTTCCTGGTCTCATATCTGGTTCTGGTCTCATGTCTGGTTCTGGTCTCATATCTGGTTCCTGGTTCCTGGTCTCATGTCTGGTTCCTGGTTCTGGTCTCATATCTGGTTCCTGGTCTCATATCTGGTTCCTGGTTCTGGTCTCATATCTGGTTCCTGGTCCTTAAACTAATGTAAACATGTATTTATCACATTAAAACGTCAGAGCTGATTCAGACACTTCACTTTAATTCAGTTTTATTTTTATAGCGTCAATAAAAATACAAATTGTCTCCAGCCGTGAACCAGAGAAGATAGAGAGAGAAGAAGAACAGGAGAAACAAGATAAACTAACTTCAAACATAAAGCTGAAGGAAACATGTAGGATCTAGTAATATAACACATAGCTGATGATCTGTGACAGTTTGTGAGTATAACAGGAATCATGGGCAGGTTGGTGAATAGTTCATCTAGGTAGGAGTGGACACCTGGAGGAGGACATGAAGACTGGGACAGATGTAGTTTATGGAGCTCCACAGGTCTGATACACAGACTCCAGACCATGAAGACTGGGCTGGTTGATGAGGCCACGGCAGCAGATGTAGCTTAGAACTCCACAGGTCAGATATTCAGCCTCCAGAACCCAAACCTGACCCTGGTTCTACCTGAGAGGAACCTGGGAGCTGGAGGCTCTACACTGAAAAAAAACTCTTTTGGATTTACATAAAAACTTATGGACATCGGTTGCACATAGTTGCACATATGTCACGATGATACTTTTAAGCAGAGCTTCGCCCTCTGGCTCGTGCTGCAGTGTATTTATTGTCGCGTCAGGACGTCCAGTCTTTCTTATCTGAGCGCGGTAGTTTTCCATCCACAGATCACACACTAACAGAAAGTCACGGCTCCTGTTTTTCAGGACGACTCAGAGACGAGCTGGAGATTCATCGTTCTATGTCTCAGTCTGTGAGAAGAAGGAAATAAAGATCAATGCTTGTTGTTTTACGTTAATTACAGTATTTAAATTGTGTCAATACACTAACTGATGCAACATGATGTCACGTTTCTCATTTTCTTTACTTATAGTTGATTCTAGTCCCACTCTCATTTTGTAACTTGCCCAGATTTTATATTACCTGATAAAATCCATCAGCTTTAAGTTCATCCTGAAAACCAGACAGAGCTGGATACAAATGAGAAGCTACAAAGCTCAGTATGAAATAGTCCAGTATGATTTATAAAGGTTTTAGAGAAACTAACAAACAAAACATATAAATACAGTCTGACTGTGGAGAAAACAGACGTGATGATTAACAGAAACATTAACATATCATATAAAAAAGAGCAATTACTTTGGACTGAAAATATATCTACTATTAATCAGCCTTTTATGATTTATGGCTTTTTAAGGAACCATGTGACTGATCACATGACGGTGGAAGAAGCCGGAGGACGAGTCACTGACATGTCTGTGTTCAGAGAACCAGGAACAACGTCTCATTTATTACACACCTGAATCATTTCACAGAACTCTGGTTCTCCCACAGCTCGATGCTTTGTTAGCTTCAGATGTGCTACGCTACTTTAGCTTTCTAGCCTCAGTAGATACATCCAGGATTTACCATCAGACCGTGAGTTTATGTGAAATGTGATTATTTGATGTTTTGAAGCCAAAGTCACTGGAACATTCTCACAATGTTCTTAAAGAAACTATGTTTGGCTTCAGATCACATTGTCCAAACTGTGACTAGAGGCCAAACACCTCATCACCTGTGAGTGGTTCTAAATGCTGGTGTTTGGTAGAAGTCTGACACTAGAAAACATTTCTTATCTCTGTCTGTGATCAACAGTTTTGCTTTCACGGTCTGAAATGGATTCATGTGTGTTCACACGAGCAACAACTACCTGCACAATATCTTTAATCCATGAACAGGAGCCATGTTAAATCATCTGGGACAACGGAGAAGCTTCAGAGCGTTGCCACCGATAGTTTAGTGACTCTGGTACAATATGTGAACCACTAATAGGGCAAAGTCAGTTTAGCTTCATTTAGTTCATCTAATGTAAATAACTTCTTTGATATTATTAATAACAAGCAGCTCAACAGCACAAAGCCTCAAACACATCATGAGCAACATCAGGCGGAAAAACCAGAGACAACATGAAAATGAGAAAGAGTTTTGGTAAAAAAGCACTTTCTCTTAACTGCAAAGCAACGTGCATCTTTCTCACAAGGTGATTTTACATGTTCTGCATCATGATCCTCTGTAGTTCTGAGGCTGGAAGCACCGGTAGCAACACACTGACTCCTGAAATCACAAGTCTTTGCTCTGCAGAAGCAACAAGCGTCATCACCAGCGACTGGACCAGTCCTGTTCCTCTCAGAGACGAACACACCGTGATCCTGAAGGACGTTAGATGATGAAGACGGTTAAGGACTGATTTAAAACCATATGTTTTTACATCACTACTTCTGCAAAGCGCTGAGATAAACAGAAGATAAAGACGAGTGGCAGGTTATATAATATCCAGTAAACTCCACAAAGCTTTTGTTTTTTCCTAGAGGATCCTGGAGAAAGTCTTAAAACCATCCACATAGAAACGCAGTGATATGTTTAACTCTGCAGCATTAAGAATTTGTTTGCTTTAAAACACAAACCATCTTCAGTGGAACCTGAATTCAAGAGATGGGTCAAGTTCAATGCTTCACTGTCCTCTATGATTTTCACTGATCCTTTCAACAAAGGCCTTATTATTTAAAACCTGCTGCAAAGGTTTCAAACGTGTTTCTTTTATGATTAAGTGTGTTGGTCTCTGGCTCCACAACCCAGAATCTTTCCTTATAAACAGTTTATAATCAGGTGTGATGTGGGCGGAGTTAGACGAGCAAACTGCTGCGGTGATTTCTGTTACTGCTCATCAACCTGTATGTTGTGAAGCTTAAGGATTCATGTCACGACACTAGATACTGTGACTGACGCTGTGTTTACCTGGACACCTGGACTCAGTCTTCCAGCTTCAGTAAAGCTGCTGTTTAATGCACTTGGACGTTTGTTGTGTTGATGCTGTGAAGGATCAGGAGCTTCCTCTAACACTCACCTCGTCCTGACTTTCATCAGATAATGTGTCTGCGACTCTTATGAGACTTAACGGTTCCATAAATACTCGTTTTAAAACAAAGCCAACAAACAAACATGCAACAAACATTTTCATTTTTCTTCAAATGTGTGTTGATATGAACAAAAAACTCCCTTTCATTGGCTAAATGTTTGCATGCACATAAGTGACAGATGGAAACAGACTCTTTAGGTGTCTGAGTGTCTTGTATGGAAACCACTCTACTCTGATGGATTATTGAACCATTGCATGTCTTAAATGTGCAGTAAGTGTGTCTATAATGGTGAAGTAATTCAGACCTACTTTGCACAGCAACAGAAACACCTTTTAGACGACATTCACTAGAGAAAGAGAGACAAACAGATGAAGTTCAACTCACCGACACATCCTACAGAAACGGAGCAAATCTTTATTAGGGCACCAAATAATCCTAAACCAATGCAGTCCAATCCAGAAATCAATAAATCAGTAATATAGTTTAGTAACTATTGAAAATAATAAAAAGCCATTTTAGAAGGTGTAGTTTGTGGTGCCATTAAATTATTTTGTGTTGTCCTGAGACTGATTAGAAACACAAAATAGTTTCAACAAAAAATGATCATTAAAACCTTAAAGACAGTCGGATTCACAGAAATTATCATTACGATATCTTTGAAAATAATAACATCATCATGCTGAGAATCATTTATTCATTCTTGTTTAAACACATCCAGTAAACCAACAAAAGCAACAGTGATACTCACCACTACTCCAGCACCCAGACACACATGTTACATCAAACTCTGGCTCATGTTTCACAAGTGTTTTCTTACCTTTATGTGTCCTGAGCAGCTCAAATCCATGTATCGTAGACTGAAGGTTTTCAGCAGCCGTTTTCTGTCCAGGAGCTTTTCAACTTCCACCTGATAAAACATAACTTTTTCCTTTCTTCTTCAAATGATGGAGACGTGAAGGTTTTAAATTCCTCTATATTTAAATGCCTTTTTAAGACTGAATCATGTTTTAGAGAGAAATAAAATGAATTTTGTAGCATATACAAAATTCATACTTGTAAATTGAACAACCCTCCTTCTTTCATTTTTTTCAGTGAACCTCCCGTTCTTCTTTTAGAACCTGTAGGAACCACAAGCAGAACCTGTAGGAACCACAAGCAGACCTGCACTTAGAGATGGTAGTGATCTGTTGGGACAGTCTGGTTCTATGAGGTCTTTCAGATATGATGGAGCTCGGCCTTTCAGGGCCTTGTATGTAAGGAGGAGGATTTTAAACTCAATTCTAGATTTTAAAGGAGCCAATGAAGAGAAGCTAATACTGGAGTAATATGATCTCTCTTGCTAATTCCTGTCAGTGCTCTTGCTGCAGCGTTTTGAATCAGTTGGAGGCTTTTTAAAGAGTATTTGGAGCCAGACAGTAACGAGTTACAATAATCCAGCCTGGAAGACACAAATGCATGAACTAGTTTTTCTGCATCACTCTGAGAAAGGATGTTCCTAATGTTGATGATATTACGAAGGTGAAAGAAAACAGTCCTGGTCACCTGCTTTATGTGAGAATTAAAGGACATATCCTGGTCAAATATAACACCAAGGTTTTTCACAGTAGCACTGGAGGCCAAGGTAACGCCATCCAACAAAAGCAGGTGATTAGATAATGAATCTCTGACATGTTTAGAGCCAAATACAATAACTTCTGTTTTGTCTGAGTTTAAAAGTAGAAAATTACAGGTCATCCAGGCCTTTATTTCTTTAAGGCGCTTGGAGTTTAACCAGCTGATTAGTTTCATCTGGTTTCATGGATAAATATAGCTGGGTATCATCTGCGTAGCAATGGAAGTTTATGCCGTACTTTCTAATAATATTGCCTAAGGGAAGCATGTATAATGTGAATAATATTGGTCCTAGCACAGAACCCTGAGGAACTCCATAGCTTACTTTGGTTTATATAGAAGAGTTGTTGTTTATATGGACAAACTGGAATCTGTCTGACAGATATGATTCAAACCAGTCTAGTGCAGTTCCTGTAATATTGATCACACTTTCAAGTCTCTGTAGTAGAATATTGTGATCAATAGTGTCAAATGCAGCACTGAGATCTAGCAGGACAAGTATAGAGACAAGTCCATCGTCTGAAGCCATGAGGAGATCATTGGTAACTTTAACCAGAGCTGTTTCTGTGCTATGATGAGCTCTAAAACCTGACTGAAACTCTTCAAACAAACCATTCCTGTTTAAATGATCAACCAACTGATTGACAACAACCCTTTCCAAAACTTTAGAGATAAAAGAAGGTTGGAAATTGGCCTATAGTTGCTAAAACATCTGGGTCAAGAGTGGGTTTTTTAAGTAATGGTTTAATTACAGCAGTTTTAAAAGACTGGGGCACATATCCTGTTAATAAAGATAAGTTTATCTGATTTAATATGGAGGTATTAATTAACGGATAAACCTCCTGGAGCAACTTAGTTCGGATGGGGTCTAGAAGACAAGTTGATGGTTTAGATGCTGTAATAACTGAAGTGAGCTCAGGAAGATCAATTAGGGAGAAAGAATCCAAATACTGACTCGGTCCTACAGAGGTTTCTAATGCCACTGTACTTACATCTTTGACAGATGGAAAGGTGCTATGAATTTTATCTCGAATGCAACAATTTTATCAGAGAAGAAGCTCATGAAGTCATTACTGCTGAGGGCTGAAGGAATAGATGCTCAACAGAGCTGTGACTCTTTGTCAGCCTGGCTACAGCTGAAAGAAATCTGGGGTTGTTCTTGTTTTCTTCTGTTAATGAAGAATAATACGCTGTTCCAATCTTACGGAGAGTTTTTTATAAGTTGTTAAACTATTTTTCCAGGCTATGTGAGCTTCTTCAGAACTAGTGGAATGACAAATTCTTTCCTGCTTTGAACTGTTCCACTGTGAATTATACCATGGAGCTTCCCTCCTTCCATTTACCACCTTCTTTTTAAGAGGAGCAACTAGATTTAAAGTTGTACTAAGTGATGCTGTCGTGCTGTCAACAAAATAATCTATTTGTGATGGAGTTAGATTGTGGTTGCTGACATCCACATCACTAACATAAGGCACTGAGGTAAATACTGAAGGTATTAATTCCTTATATCTAGTCACAGCATCATCAGATAAGTGTCGACCATAACGAAATGTCTTTCTAATTTCTGTGTAATTACTTATAGTAAATTCAAATGTTACAGAGAATGATGGGACAATAGAGGGTTGTGAGAATATACGGTTAGACCTTCAGTTTCTAGGCCATAAGTTAGTACAAGATCTAAGGTGTGATTGAAACAGTGAGTTGAACCAGTTACATTCTGAGAAAAGCCAATTGAGTCTAATAATGACATAAATGAAGAGCTAAGACTGTCACTGCCAACATCAACATGGATGTTAAAGTCACCTACTATAATGACTTTATCTGTTCTAAGCACTAAATCACAGAGAAACTCAGAGAATTCAGCTAAAACTCAGAGTAAGGAGCAGGTGGGCATACACCACAACAAAGAGAACTGGTTTCTGTGTTTCCAGTCTGGATGAGCGAGACTTTCAAACCAATTAAAATCAACATCATCACATTAGAAAC
>NC_061777.1:105000-150000 GCF_022458985.1 Mugil cephalus | reverse complement strand
AATTGGACAAAATAAACGAGTCACATGATCACCTTCCAGATCAGCCACTGGTCCAGCTCTGGCTAACTCACAAACAGACGCCATGTTTGTAGTTCTCTGAGGAGGCAGAAGAAGGGATGTAGGAAGGGTGAGGATCTTAGCCAATCAGAGCGCAGAGACCACTCACCCCCTCAGACTGGAAGTTCTTCTTGTTTATGATTTTCACAGCAACTTTCTTACAGGTCGACCTCTCGAAGGCCAGACGCACTTCACCGCACACGCCCCTGCAACACAACACAACACCATCACGCACACCCCCCTGCAACACAACACAACACCATCACCGCACACCCCCTGAAACACAACACCATCACCGCACCCCCCCCTGCAACACAGCACAACACCATCACCGCATATCCCCCTGAAACACAACACAACACAACACCATCACCGCACACCCCCCTGCAACACAACACAACACAACACAACACCATCACCGCACCCCCCCCCTGCAGCACAACACAACACAACACCATCACCGCACACCCCCTGCAACACAACACAACACCATCACCGCACACGCCCCTGCAACACAACACAACACCATCACCGCACACGCCCCTGCAACACAACACAACACAACACCATCACCGCACACCCCCCGAAACACAACACAACACCATCACTGCACATCCCCCTGCAACACAACACAACACCATCACCGCACATCCCCCTGAAACACAACACAACAGCATCACCGCACACCCCCCGAAACACAACACAACACCATCACTGCACACACCCCTGCAACACAACACAACACCATCACCGCACACCCCCCTGCAACACAACACAACACCATCACCGCACACCCCCCTGAAAAAGACAATTACACCATCGCACACCCCCCTGAAACACAACACAACAGTGACTTCACTGCAGAGGGAGGAGACTCACGTCCCGATTTGTCGAGTCAGAACATATTTCCTCTGCAGGTCTTTGGGGAGACTGGACTGATCATCTGACATGAGGTCCATGAAGACAAACACTGAGAGGACAGACAGGTGAGACGTGGATGTCAGGTGAGACGTGGATGTCAGGTGAGACGTGGATGTCAGGTGTGTCAGGCGTCACCTCTGTTCCGTTGTTCAGACAGAGAGAGGACAGAGTTATTGACCAGAGGAAGCTTCATATTTTGTCCAATCGGAATCCCGTCCACAAACGTCCCGTTATTACTGAGGTCCTCCACAAACACCTCAGAACCTTCCTGAGAGACAGACAGACAGAGATAGACAGGTAGAGACAGACAGAGAGATACTTTTATTGCAGTACTAGCAGACAGGTGCAGTAGTACTAGTAGTACTAGTAGTATTCTGACCCTGTAGATCCTAAAGTGCCTCTTGCTGTAAATTCTAAATCTCTCTCTGTTGTGAGGGTCACTGAGGACGTAGTTACACCGGGAGTCTCGACCAAACAGGTACTGGTCCTCTATGCAGTCTGGAAAACAGAGCATCACTATTAGCTGTTAGCACCAGGGTTAGGGTTAGCAACATAGCATCACAGCATCATGAGGCTAATGCTAATACAGCTAGATTCAGCTACAGTATTAATACTAGCCACAGAGCTAGCGTATCCACGGAGCTAGCAGTCTGGCACCATGAGGCTAATGCTACATGTAAACTACCAGTCCAACGTTTGGACACCCCCATCATTCTGAACCAGAACCAGGTACTGAACCAGAACCAGATACTGAACCAGAACCAGGTACTGAAACAGAACCAGGTACTGAACCAGAACCAGGTACTGAAACAGAAGCAGCCCTCCCTGTGCGGTCCATCTCATCCCAAACCATGGATGCACTGGCTGCCCCCCCCCCCCCCCCATGAGAAGGGGAGTCCAAACGTTTGACTGGTGCTGTACCATTAGCCAGTATTAGCATTAACCCGACAACCAGCAATCTAGTGTTAGGGTTAGCAGTGGTCACCGTGGCTCCTGAAGCCCTCGGCCATCGGCAGCAGGCGTCCCCAGGGCTGAGGCTCGGGCTCCTCTGGGACAGACGCCATGGTAACGGGGATGGTGTCCACACTGCTGACTGTCCCAGACCCACTGGACGACTGACTGGCCGAGGTCGGACCACTGGATGAACTGGACCCAGGCTGGGACTGGGACTGGGACATGGGCAGGGTGGACTGGGTGGACTGGGTGGACTGGGTCTGGGACTGGGTCTGGGGCTGGTTCCCCTCTGGTGGAACCTCTTCAGACATCGTCCAGTTCTACAGAAACACAAACAGCATTTTGTCATTGATCCCAAACACTTTTAGAACTCGCGATATAATTTAAAATGTTTCTCATATTTAAAACCTTTTAACTCTGTGCTTATATTGTGCTAATGTATTCTTTCATATATGTGTTTTATGTTCTATGTCTAACATTTTTTTTTTGTTTTAAGGTTTAGTGTCATGTGGTTTTCATTGAGCCAATCAGAGAAGATCCAGGAACCATCCTCAGGTCTAATCAGGGTCTAATGTGGTCTACAAGGTCCCCCTCTGATCTGGTTTATTAGGAACCATGAAGAAGAACAAGTGTCCTAATGTTTCTAATGTGATGATGTTGATGATGTTCTAATGTGACAAATACATGTTTACATTAGTTTAAGGACCAGGAACCAGATATGAGACCAGAACCAGACATGAGACCAGGAACCAGATATGAGACCAGGAACCAGACATGAGACCAGGAACCAGATATGAGACATTCATTCATCTGGATTCAACACAGAAATATATATATATATATTTTTTATAATTTGGCCAACGTAAATCAGTTTTCTGACGTCATATAATGAAACTCAGTCTGGCCAATAACAGCTCATCCCCTCTGGTCTGTGGGCGGAGCTTCTCCAGCTTTGATTCAATAAGAAGTTTCTTCATGTCTCCAGATTTATTTCATCCAGTGTTTTAGTTCAGATCTGGTTTTGATGATGTTAGAGTCTGACCACTGATCAAAGACAGAAAGCTGCTAAAGCTGCTCAGTTAAATCCAGATGGAGACTTTTTTCCTGTGTTTCAGCCTCATACCGGGTTAATGTTTAACCTCCTCCAGCAGATGTCGCCACATTTAATTGAACCAAATGCTTAGAAACACTGAACCATCTCAACCCAGTAGCTTCAGACTGATTCAGTGGTTCAGAAAGCTTCGGTTTCCATCTCTACCGAGCCGAGCCGAGCCGAGCACTCACCGTTGGATCTGAGGTTCCGGTTCTGCAGCTCAACAACAAACGAACCGGACGATTCCGTGGGTCGGGGCACATGCAGCAGGACGCTTTGGTTTGAACCGGAAACTTCCTTCCTGGTGCCGTGTTTGTCCCTCGTCATCACGTGACGGCCCCTGGCCAATGACAAGTTAGGAAATGGGTCACGTGAACGCGGAGCTTCCGGGTTTCCTTGGTTCCCGTAAAGAGGAAGCGGCGGGAGCGGCTGACCAATCATAGACCGATCACTGATCACCTGACTAATCACTGACCAATCACTGACCAATCACAGATCGATCATGTCCAAACGGAGCAGCCACAAGACTCTGATCATCACAGACGGTCAGTATCGATTAGATTAGTTTAGATTAGATTAGATCGGGTTAGTTTAGATTAAACAGATACTTTGTTGAACTCTGCTCTCGGCTCCACCCCCATCACGTGCTGACAACATTTACATCCAGCTAACAGCTCCACACGGAGCTAACGAAGCTAGCAGGCTAATGGCATCTTCTCCCTGATTCAGTTTAACTTCACCGCAGCGCTGCTCTCACAGACGCTGAGCTACGCGTTGTCACAGCAACTGATTCCTCACTGTGACGTCACGACGTTCACTGGAGGCACAACACAGGGAAGATGGAGGCAACATGTTTTGGGGCTAAAACGGGAAAAGTTTTATCACATACCAGTAGAAAAGTCTGGATCTGGCGACTAAAACAATCAACACACACTTCATGTGAGAATCAGAATCACTTCATTGATCCCAGCGAGAAGTAATGTTTGTTCCAGCTGCTCCTACTCAAAGCACCAGCGTTAAAGCAGGAAATAAGGAAAAGTAAGAGTAAGAAGATAATTATAGTAAGAATACTACATATATATGTGTGTGTGTACAAGTATAAGTGAACTGTGTTCTGAGTCGTTGCTGTATAATAACATTGAATATTGCACAGCAAGAAATGATTGCACATGGTCCAGAGTCTAATAATATATAAAAGTAAATATGTACAAATATATAAAGTGAACATGAGTTATTGTACATTATGACTATGGTTATAAATGATGACCCTCAGAGGGCGGAGCTGCACAGGCTGATTTCCTGTGTCTCTGTGGGTCATCGTGGTGAAATGAGTCTGGAGCTGAACGAGCTCCTGAGTCTGTCCAGGGCGTCATGGAGGAGGCTCGACTGCCCCGGTCAGAGGGTCCAGCTCCACCCCAACTACCCCAACTACCCCAACTACCCCAACTACCACAACTACCCCAACTACCACAACTACCCCAACTACCCCAACTACCACAACTACCCCAACTACCCCAACTACCACAACTACCCCAACTACCACAACTACCACAACTACCACAACTACATCACCGGCCTGGAGGATCAGTCTGTTCTGCCTGCTGCCCCGGCACATAACAGCCCCCACAGACTCACAGAACATGCTGAGCAAAGTCCTGCAGATGTTAAAGACCTGAACCGCCTCAGAACTTAGAGGCGACTCTGGACCTTTCTGTACAGGGCGTCTGTCCTCCCCCAGTCCTCCCCCAGTCCTCCCCCCAGTCCTCCCCCCGGGAAACTAGATGGGCGCCTCCATGAACGCTCTGGCCTTGTCCCAATATAACTTGATGTGCTCAATAATTACATTTGTTGAGTTTTATTATTACTATAATGTTAAACTGAATTTAGATTATTTAAATTCCACTAAAAGTAAATGAACAGAGAACTGGAACCAACTCATGAGTTTTTACTAGAATTATTTACTGTGATGAATTTACACGACCTCATGAGGCAGAAATGTATCAAATATTCAAAAGTTAAAATTGTACAAAAATCCACTATTAATCCCAGTTTGTCTCTGTTCTGGTTTTACCAATTTTTTTTAAAATTCCAACTCGGAACCCAGAAATTCTGAGTTGGAGTTTGTGGATTCATCCATAAACTGGACGTATGAGAAAGATGAAGACGAGGAGACGCATGTTCATCTGGTTTCTGTTTGTCAGATGAGGAGGTGGTGGAGCAGGAGGAGCTGAACCCATTCTCCTTCAAAGAGTTTCTACGATGGAAGAACCAGGACCCGGACCAGGACCAGGACCAGGACCCGGACCAGGACCAGGACCAGGACCAGACACACATAAAGGTCCGAGGTTTACAGGAAATAGTGGAAGTAGAACATGATGGGAGCGTTAGAACCGGTCTGTCTGTGATTGGTTACCCCAGTAATGATGTCATCAGTGGTTGCTAGGTAACCCTCATATAAACATCTCTAGTGTGGTAGTAGGAAACAAAATGGAGGACGGCACCACTGGCTCCGCCCACTTGGCACATCTCGTTTACATTAACGTTGGCACATGATGTCATCCAACCCTCTGTCCTATCAGGAGGAGGAGGAGGACAGGTGGGGGCGGAGCTTCCTGTCAGCGGTGGACAGTACCTCCTCCATCTGCACAGAGGAGGAGGTGGAGGAGGAGGAGGAGGAGGAGGAGACCAGGTGAGCCATGTCTGCTACTTGCTGGTTGGAGGCGGAGCTTAGAGCTGACAGTGTGATGTGATTGGTTGTTCAGGTTCTCATCCAAACCTGAAGGAGCAGCAGGAGGAGAGAACTACGAAGGAGACGATGAGACCTCCATGGCTGAGTCTGGCTCCTCCTACAGGAAGAGGAGGAGCCAGAGGAGCAGCCAGGTGCAACAGGTAACAAGCTGAGGTCATGTGAGGTATTCAGGGAGGGTGGGAAATCAGAGGCTCTGCTTGTTTCCAGCTGCAGGAAGAGAACGAGTGTTTGAGGAGAACCGTCAGGGAGCTGCAGAGGAGAACCCAGGATAATGAGCGCAGGTCAGCACCGACCAATCACAGCTTACCATCATCACAGCAGCACAACAACACGACAAACACAACAAACACAACAAACACAACAAACACAACAAGACAAGACATTAACCATCACTGAGCAGTTAAACTGAGACCTGCTACCAGGATGACTCTGAAGGGCAGGGTCAGGGTAGCGCCTCCCACAGGCAGTAGATGGAACATATGATGGAGTCTGGGTGTCCCCCAACGTTATTTACCCAGCATGCCTCTGTACCTCAGGGTGTCAGAGCTGACAGAGGAGCTGCTGCAGAGGAGGCGCAAGGAGGAGAAGGAGGCGCAGGACCTGGAGAGCATGGTTCACTCTGTGGAGAAGAACCTTCAGCTGATGACGGTGAGTCACTGATCAAACAATCAGCTGATCAATAATAATAATAATAATCAGCTGATCAGTAATAATCATAATTATAATAATCAGCTGATCAGTAATAATAATAATAATCAGCTGATCAGTAATAATAATAATAATAATAATAATCAGCTGATCAGTAATAATAATAATAATAATAATAACATCTGTGTGACTCAGAGACGAGCTGTGAAGGCAGAGAGCTGTGTTTCCAGACTGAGGGCGGAGCTTCAGCAGCTACAGGTGAGTACTGGTCAGGAGTCAGTCAGGTGTGTGTGAAGCTCTCGGCTCATTGGTCGGTTTGTGTCAGGTGGAAGCAGAGTCTCTGCGGTTGGAAAACAACAGGCTAAAATCAGCTGAGTCTCAGGTCGTCATGACGATGAGACAAAACGCTCAGATGGCGTCTGAATACCTGAACAAGACGACAAGCCACGCCCACTCCTCCATTCGGTCAGTACCTGTCTCTAACCTGTCTCTCTGTCTCTAACACGTCTCTAACCTGTCTCCCTGTCTCTAACCTGCCTCTCTGTCTCTAACCTGTCTCTAACCTGTCCCCTGTCCCTAACCCTGTCTAACCTGTCTCCCTGTCTCTAACCTGTCTCCCTGTCTCTAACCTGTCTCTCTAACCTGTCTCTAACCTGTCTCCCTGTCTCTCTAACCTGTCTCTAACCTGTCCCCTGTCTCTAACCTGTCTCTAACCTGTCTCTAACCTGTCCCCTGTCTCTCTAACCTGTCTCTCTGTCTCTCTAACCTGTCTCTAACCTGTCTCCCTGTCTCTCTAACCTGTCTCTAACCTGTCTCTCTAACCTGTCTCTAACCTGTCTCCCTGTCTCTCTAACCTGTCTCTCTAACCTGTCTCTAACCTGTCCCTCTGTCTCTCTGTCTCTCAGTCAGCTGTTAGGTGAAGCCCAGACTCTCCGTTTGGTTTCTCAGTTGCTTCAGTCCATCGATAAAATCTCGACCTGCGACTCTGAATCCTGATCAGAAGACGTCTGGACGTGTCTCTGTCCCCTGTCCTCAGACTGACAGACTCTAAAAGTTGTCATGGAAACAGACCCTGTGAGGTCAGAGGTCACTGTTTATTTGGGCAATGATGACATCACAGTAGCTGATTGGTCGGTTTGTTTTTGTTACAACAGGATTGTAACACACACACACACACACACACTCACACACACACACACACACACACACTCACACACACACACTCACACACACACACACACACACACACACACACACACACACACTCACATCAACACATCATCATCAGCTGATGATAAATGAAACTACACACACAGACTCACAGGAAGTTCTTCTTCTTCTGTGGTTTATTAAACATTCTTACAGCTGATGACGTCACAGTGAAAACAGCCAATCAGGTGCTGCCGTGAGCCTCCAGGCGTGTGTGTGTCTGTTGTCTCCAGTGTGTGTTCCAGCTCTGTTGTTCACTCAGTTGTCTTCGTTTGTCGTCGTCTGAACGCAACAACTCCAACCTGATCAGCTGATCGAACCTCTGACACACACACACACACACACACACACACACACACACACAGACACACACACACACACACACACACATTAACACACACACTGAATCAATAAATGAGTGAAATGACTACGTGTGTGCATATTAATGTATTTAAGTGTGTGTGTGAGTGTGTGTGTGTGTGTGTGTGTGTGTGTGTGAGTGTGTGAGTGTGAGTGTGTGTGTTAGTGTGTGTGTGTGTGTGTGTGTGTGTGTGAGTGTGAGTGTGTGTGTGTCTGTGTGTGTGTGTGTGTGTGTGTATGTGTGTGTGTGTGTGTGTGTGTGTGTGTGTGTGTGTGTACCTCTGCAGCAGCGTCTCTCAGTTCAGTAACTTCCCGATTTCCCAGGATGCATTTGGCCGAGGTGATGGATGCTGTTGCTATGGTAACAGCCTGCATGGTAACGGCGCTGTCCTCTAAGGGCTCCGGTCTCACCGCGGTCTCCGTTTCTATGGAAACATCACCAGCTGCTGTTAGCAACAACAACACAACAACATGAATAACAACAGTTAACGGTTAGCTAGCCTGTTAGCTAGCCTGTTAGCTAGCCTGTTAGCTAGCCTGTTAGCTTCTGTTAGCAGTTAGCACCTGCTGTGGCATCCAGCTGATGGAGCAGTGTCTTTGTCAGAGACGTCAACGTCGTCATAAACTCCGCCCCTCTGACCCTCAGACGCTCCTGAAAACAAACACACATTCAGAGACGCCCTGACAGGTGAGTGACAGGTGTCAGTGTAGCTCCGCCCACTCCTACCTGCAGCTCCAGGTGTGTGCAGCAGATGTGTCTGTGCAGCTGCTGCTGTCTCAGCTCCTCTCTGCTGTTCAACATCTGGAGTTCGTCGTCTGTGAGGGACGCTCGAAGCTGACGGACGTTCACACCCTGATGACCACAGACACACACGTCTCACACGTCTCACCTGTCTCACCTGTCTCACCTACAGAGGGTACGTCACAGCTAGAGGAGTCTCCATGGTTACGGCCACTGTGACAGGAAGTGACAGCTGATCATGGAGATTAGCAACTTTAATAGGATCTAAACTGGCCGAGTGAAATTAAGTGAAGAGCTGCTGAGACTGACTGAACCAACAGATTGAAAAGATCTTCTTTTGAAAAATGTGCCTCCGCGGTGTAGGAGGAGGAGGAGGAGGTGGAGGAGGAGGAGGTGGTGGAAGAGGTTCTAGGGCGGTGCCGTGCTGTGTCAGGGGGACTAATGCCTTTGGCAGCAGGACGGACGGACTGTGTGGACGTGATGGGACCCAGAGTCTCATAGACACATCTGTACCCGGCGTCAGGACTCAACACTCTGTTAGTGTTTCATTTGTCCCTCAGTGACAAGGAGACACCAGGAGACACCATGAGACACCAGGAGACACCATGAGACACCATGAGACACCAGGAGACACCAGGAGACACCATGAGACACCAGGAGACACCAGGAGACAACATGAGACACCAGGAGACACCAGGAGACAGCCCCCATCTGACAAAACAACCACATCGCCTTGGACACTGTTTTGCCAACTACTTTTGTACATTTTTTGATAACAGTTTATTTGTATTTTATTTTGATCTTATTTCTTGTGGTTTTTATGTGTTTTTACTTTCATGTTCAACAAAGTTATGGTGACAAAGTCATTTCCCTGGTGGATCATTAAAGTCTAATTTAAGAACAGAGCTGCTTCAGAAGAAACAATGAATCCAGACACAGAACCCAGGTGTTGTGTTGTGTTGTGTTGTGTTGTGTGTTGTGTTGTGTTGTGTGTTGTGTTGTGTTGTGTTGTGGCTCATTCAGTTTCAGCTGATATTAATTGATGCTGTATTTTAGATGAAGTCAAACCTTCAGTTACTTCTTCAGTTCAACAATAAAACAATACGGTGAATATCTAATCTAAACTTTAATGTTACTCAGTAAAGCTCTTAGCATTAGCATCTTTTAGTTAGCTACATTTGCAGCGGGCAGCAGTGATGTCACTTCCTCCCAGGGCCACGCCCCCTTAGTGCTAAAAACATGTTGACATGTGTCAGTAAACACAGAGACAGGAAACGTGGATCATCAGATCAAACAATGATTCATATGAACGAGTGTTGATGAGGAAACGTGGATCAGTTCAGTTCAGTTTATTATTTTATCGTTATTTATTGTTGAACTGAAATAGTTATTGTTTCAACATCCAGAAACTGTTCAGCCTCCAGGACAGACTGAAGGTTTGACTAAAAATACAGCATAAACTAATATTATCTGACACTAAATGAACCACAAGACCAGGTTTCTGTGTCTGGATTCAGTTGTTTCTTCTAAAGCAGTGAAACGTTTACTTCTCTGTAAAAATATAAAACATATCTCTGCTTTATTATTTTCACACTATTAAAGTCTGATGATGATCTGGTTTCTACTTGTTACCTTCTCTTTCTCGCTGGCCGCCATCTTCTCCTCCAGCTTCTCTCGGACTCCGCCCACTTCATCTGTAAGCCACGCCCTGTGCTGTTGCTCATGGTTACTGATCAAAACAGCTGGAGACGAATGTAACAGCTGCTCAAAGACAGACAGCTGCTTCACCACCTCTGACAGACAGACAGGAAGAGACAGAGACAGAGACGGGTTAGAGACAGACAGGTTAGAGACAGACAGGTAGAGACACACAGACAGGTTAGAGACAGGTAGAGACAGACAGAGACAGACAGGTTAGAGACAGGTTAGAGACAGACAGAGACAGGTAGAGACAGACAGGTTAGAGACAGAGACAGACAGGTTAGAGACAGACAGGTTAGAGACAGGTTAGAGACAGACAGAGACAGGTAGAGACAGACAGGTTAGAGACAGAGACAGACAGGTTAGAGACAGACAGGTTAGAGACAGGTTAGAGACAGACAGGTAGAGACAGAGACAGACAGGTAGAGACAGACAGGTAGAGACAGACAGAGACAGGTAGAGACAGACAGGTGTGAACCTTCTCTGCTCGTGCTCAGTAGCCTCTGGGTCTGGCCCTGATATCCCAGAAGCCTTTGCTGTGTGCTCTCAGCCCATTGGTCCAGAGAATCAGGAATTAGCTGGAACCTGCTGAGACGCTCGCTGTGGTAGAAGTCCTGAAAGACAGAGACCAGGGGACAGGACCAACATGGGACTGGACGTCCAAACAGAGACTCTGTTATTATGGTCTGTCTGTGTCTGTGTTACCTCGGCAACCAGGAGGAGGACTTCGCTGGCTCTCCACAGGATAGTGTTGATGGTGGAGCTGAAGGAGCTGAAAGACAGACAGGTAGAGACAGACATGTTAGAGACAGAGAGACGGGTAGAGACAGACAGGTTAGAGACAGACAGTTAGAGACAGACAGGTTAGAGACAGACAGGCAGGTTAGAGACAGAGACACGGGTAGAGACTGACTCACTGTGGACTTGGTTCTGGTTTGGGTCCAAACATCTGGAACCTCTTGTTGGTCCGACCAGACCTGCAGGACCTCCTCACACTGGAACAACAAGACCCTGAGTAGTGACTGACAGGTTAAAGACCTCCACACTACACCCTGAGTTATGACTGACAGGTTAAAGACCAGAACACTACACCCTGAGTAGTGACTGACAGGTTAAAGACCTCCACACTACACCCTGAGTTATGACTGACAGGTTAAAGACATCCACACTACACCCTGAGTTATGACTGACAGGTTAAAGACATCCACACTACACCCTGAGTAGTGACTGACAGGTTAAAGACCTCCACACTACACCCTGAGTAGTGACTGACAGGTTAAAGACATCCACACTACACCCTGAGTAGTGACTGGCAGGTTAAAGACCTCCACACTACACCCTGAGTTATGACTGACAGGTTAGACCCACACACACCATGAGTATGACTGAAGGTAAAAACACAACACCTGATAGTGACTGACAGGTTAAAGACATCCACACTACACCCTGAGTAGTGACTGGCAGGTTAAAGACCAGAACATAGCCAGAACCAGTTTTACCTGGGAGCAGAGACAGACTCGGAGACCAGGAGACTCCGACCTGGAGACACAAACACAACGTTATCTAAAGCCACTTCTCTGAGAACCAGACCAGAAGACATGTCTTACCTGAGTTGTCTCTGTGGACACTGTCAGACGTCTGGACCAAACCTGCCCTGTTGAAGACAGAAGACTTACAATGAGCCACCTGACCGTGGACAAGCAGAGTGTCCTCCAGTGTCCTCCAGCATCCTCCAGCGTCTCCTACCTGTTCAAAGACCTTATGACGTCCATCACTGGGTCCTCTAGCAGGTCCACACCTGTCCTACTTGGCTGCAGGACGCCTGGATGAGGTGCTGGTCCCCGCTGCTTCGTGGACTGAGGATGAGGACACAGGTGAAGACTCTCCTGAGAAGCAGACAAGACACTGAGACCCAGGGGACAGACAGGATGTCGATCAGGTGAATACATCCAGGTGTCCACAGACAGGGGACGTACCCGTTGAAGGTCCAGGTACTGACAGCGTTTCCTGAGGTCTTCATGGACTGAGGACAGGACACAACAAACATGGTCTGGAGACACCTAAGGACACATGAGACACCTGAGGACACATGAGGGCGCTGAGCTTGTCCTCTGACAAAGGACTGGTCCATGTCCTAGTACCTGTGTGTCCTCCATCATCTTCCTCAGGTCAAACAGCCTGGAACTGATCAGAGACTGATCCTGGTTACTACTGGCAACCTGAGAGACAGACAGGTAGAGACAGAGACAGACAGGTAGAGACAGAGACAGACAGGTAGAGACAGGTAGAGACAGAGACAAACAGGTTAGAGACAGACAGGTTAGAGACAGAGACAGACAGGTAGAGACAGAGACAAACAGGTTAGAGACAGAGACAGACAGGTAGAGACAGAGACAGACAGGTTAGAGACAGAGACAGACAGGTAGAGACAGACAGGTTAGAGACAGACAGGTTAGAGATGGAGACAGACAGGTAGAGACAGACAGGTTAGAGACATACAGGTTAGAGACAGAGACAGACAGGTAGAGACAGACAGGTTAGAGACATACAGGTTAGAGACAGAGACAGACAGGTAGAGACAGACAGGTTAGAGACAGAGACAGAGACAGATAGGTTAGATACAGAGACAGGTAGAGACAGACAGAGACAGACAGACAGAGACAGGCAGGTTAGAGACAGAGACAGGTACAGACAGACAGAGACAGAGACAGGCAGACAGACACAGGCAGGTTAGAGACAGACAGAGACAGACAGACAGAGACAGACAGAGACAGGCAGGTTAGAGACAGACAGACAGAGACAGACAGAGACAGGCAGGTTAGAGACAGAGACAGGTACAGACAGACAGACAGAGACAGACAGACAGGACCTGTCCCTGGATCTGTGTCCTCGTCGTCTTCATCAGTCTCTGAGTCTTTTCTATAAACTTCAGCTCCGACTGAAGAAAGAAAAGTTTCTCCTGGAAACGACTCGATGTCTCCGTCACCTGGACAGGAGACATCATGTCCAACATCATGTCCAACATCATGTCCAACATGTCCATTGTCCTCTACAGCTCCATCCCTACCTGCTGTAAACTCCGGGACTCAAACGTGTCCATCTCAGAGAGGACGGACTCCTCTGTCCCACTGATCTGTTTGGTCTTGTCCTTCAGTGTCCTCTGAAACGTCCTCACCTCCTGAGGACAGAAGTCTCCTCCTTCACTGAACAACCTAAAAAGGACACAACGTCTCTGTCTCACTCCATCTCAGGCGTCCCACTGTGTCCCACTGTGTCCTACCTGAATGAGTCCAGTAGTTGGGTGGTCCTGGTCCGTGTGCCCTCCAGCCGGGTCAGAATCGTCCGTCTCAAGCTGGTCTGACTTCGCTGGGTCTCTTTGATGTGAAGGTCGAGATGGTCCTGGAGGACGGACCTAAGGTCCTCCAGACTGGACCCAGGGGACAGAGTGGACAGAGGGGACAGGGTTCAGCGGACAGAGGACAGAGGACAGAGGACAGAGGGGACAGGGTTCAGGTCTTACCCCTGGCTGTTGTGGACGGCCCTGGCTTCGTCCTCCATGTGGGACAGCATGGAGCTGAAGTCCTGGTTCCTCCTGGTCATGGAGTCCTGGAGCCGCTGCACCTCGTCCCTGCAGGAGTCCAGGACGTCCTGGACGTCCTCACAGTGCAGCGCCACCTGCTGCTGGTGGAGCCGGAGCTCAGCTGGAGACCAGGACACAGAGGGGATGGTTAGTGGAGCCGCGCCCCGCCATCTTGGATCTGAGGTCAAAGGTGCGGTACCCAGGCGGGGCCGGTAGACGTGGGTCTGGACGTGGTCCGGGTTCAGCTGCTGCAGCTGGACTTCCTGCTCCAGACGCACTGCCTCCTTCCTGTCCATCACCGTGGCAACGGCCGAGACCAGGACGCCTTGGAAGTGCTGCTCCAGGTGGTCGAAGAACAGGGTCCTGGTCCTGGAGGCCAAGGATCAGAAGCCAGGGGTCAGGCCCTATGGGTCTAGGGGGGTCAGGGTGTAGGGGGTCAGGGTCTAGGGGGTCAGGGTCTACCTGGTCAGGGTCTAGGGGGTCAGGGTGTAGGGGGTCAGGGTCTAGGGGGTCAGGGTCTACCTGGTCAGGGTCTGGGGGGTCAGGGTCTACGGGGTCAGGGTTTAGGGGGGTCAGGGTTTAGGGGGGTCAGGGTCTAGGGGGTCAGGGTGTAGGGGGTCAGGGTCTAAGGGGTCAGGGTCTATGGGGTCAGGGTTTAGGGGGGTCAGGGTCTATGGGGTCAGGGTCTACGGGGTCAGGGTTTAGGGGGGTCAGGGTCTAGGGGGTCAGGGTCTACGGGGTCAGGGTTTAGGGGGGTCAGGGTCTACCTGGTCAGGGTCTAGGTGGTCAGGGTATAGGGGGGTCAGGGTCTAGGGGGTCAGGGTCTACGGGGTCAGGGTTTAGGGGGGTCAGGGTCTAGGGGGTCAGGGTCTACTGGTCAGGGTCTAGGGGGTCAGGGTCTACTGGTCAGGGTCTAGGGGGTCAGGGTCTACGGGGTCAGGGTTTAGGGGGGTCAGGGTCTACCTGGCCAGGGTGTGTGTGAGCAGCTCCACAGGAAACGGACTCAGGTTTACTTCCTGATGAGGGTCCTGCAGGTCGGGGGCGGAGCATCTGAAGGCGGGGCCGGTGTAGGCCACACCCCCTGACGAGGTGAAGGACACGGAGCTACTGAGGTCACAGAACTGCAGCAGAGATGTCTCAGCCTGAAGACATGGGGGTCAGAGGACACGGGGGTCAGAGGACACGCTACAGGAAGGACATCGTCCATCATTGATGACAGTCACCTCAGTCAACCAATCCTGAGAAGGGTGGGCGGAGTCTTCCCCTGTCCTCTGTTCCCCACTGTCCTCTACACAACCAGACCCACCGTGGTCCAGACCAGAGGACAGGGGCAGGTTCTGTTCTTCTGGACTCTGAGGACACAAAGACAACACTGGTGTCTCTGAGGAAAGAGGACGGGGGGGAGGGGTGCGGTTGCTACGGTTACCGGTCTGTAGACAGGGACGACGTGGAAGAAGGAGCTGAGTCTGCTGCTGTAGGACACGAGCTCCTCCATGAAGACAGACGGGAGACGGTCCAACAGCTGACACTGAGCGGAGACACAATGTCTGCAGCTGAAAAGACAAAACCTGAGGTCAAACCTTTCTGGGACGGACAAATGAGACAGGACAGGATGAGACAACGTTTCCATCACAGAGGCACGGTTGTGACGACCAAGTCTGGATCCTACCCCGGAGAAAACCACGTCCATAATTATAGGACTAGGGGGGACACTGTGGACATTAGATAGACAGATGGACATGTCTTCTGTACAGTTGAGGAACCATATTTGTTTTTGCATTAGCTGCTGTCCTACCTGTCCTTGATGTCCTGCAGGTAGCGGGTGGTCTTGTCAAGAGACGTCCTCAGGGCGTCCTCGCTGCTCTCCTGACGGAGTCCTCCCAGCAGCTCGTCCACGCGCAGCTTCTTCCTCTACAACACAACAGCTACAGCTCAGGCTCCGCCCCCTCCCCGGTGGAGGTGTGTCCTAAACAGTCCCCCCCCCCCTCCCCGGTGGAGGCGTGTTCCAGAGAAGCTCCGCCTCCCACTCACCTGGAGCTGCTGTTGCTGGGAGCGTCTCAGGTCGTCCACGCACCGCTGGACGTCCTCCTCTCTCCTCTTTAACCTGAGGACATGCGTCTCCCATAGCAACGCTGCCGCTCGCATCACAACAAACGCACACCTGCTGAAGTGGACAGAGAGACGGGCCACAGCATCACAGGACACCTGGAGAGACAGACAGGTTAGATAGAGACAGGTTAGAGAGAGGCTGGGAGACAAATGGACAGGGAGACAGGAGGACAGGGAGACAGAGAGGCAGGGGGACAGGGGTGTGGCCTACATCTACAGCAGCCAATCGCTCTTCATCCTGACTCTGGTGTCGTCCAATCAGTGGGAGGAGCTGAGAGACCACCACCTCCTTCACCTCCTCCTCTGAGAGCTGCAGAGCAGACAGCGCCTCCTGCAGGAGACAGACAGGTGGACTAGGACACTGGTTCTCAAATGGGGGCACGCGTCCCCCCGAGGTAACTCAAGACTTTTTAATAGTAGTTGATAAAATGGGAACAAATGTTATGGAGCAGGTTGTGGACAAACCTGGCGTCTCCACTATTTAATGTTAATTTAATGTTTTATTTGATGTTTTATTTAATGTTTAATGTTTTATTTAATGTTTAATGTTTTATTTAATGTCTCATTTAATGTTTAATGGTTCATTTAATGTTTAATGTTTTATTTAATGTTTAATGTTTTATTTAATGTTTAATGTTTTATTTAATGTCTCATTTAATGTTTAATGTTTTATTTAATGTTTTATTTAATGTTTAATGGTTAATTTAATGCCTCATTTAATGTTTAATGGTTAATTTAATGTTTAATGTTTTATTTAATGTTTTATTTAATGTTTAATGTTTTATTTAATGTTTTATTTAATGTTTAATGTTTAATGTTTTATTTAATGTTTTATTTAATGTTTAATGTTTTATTTAATGTTTAATGTTAAATGTTTTATTTAATGTTTAATGTTTTATTTAATGTCTCATTTAATGTTTAATGGTTAATTTAATGTTTAATGTTTTATTTAATGTTTTATTTAATGTTTAATGTTTTATTTAATGTTTTATTTAATGTTTAATGTTTTATTTAATGTTTAATGTTTAATGTTTTATTTAATGTTTAATGTTTTATTTAATGTTTTCTTATTTGTTATTATTTTTTCTTGTTTCTTTAGAAATAAACTGACCTGAGCACTCTGCACCTCCACCAGCCGATCCCTCCATGTCTCCTCATAACGACAACGGAGACAGTGGATGAGGACAGAGTGGGCGGAGTCTGGAGACAAAGACAGGGACAGGTGTCAGCAGGTGTCCCCCTAAGGACAGACGTGTCCCATGTTCATATGAAACATCTTTGTAATCACATGACATCACTGTCCTCTGTAGTTACCGATCCGTTGATTGACAGCTGTCAGCTGGTCAAACCAATCAGAGACCAGGGTGGTTGAGCAGGTGGGCGGGGCTAGATTGCTGAAAGACACAGGGAGCATTGATTGGACCAAACTGAGCCAATCATAAACTTAATTCATTCATTCTCCCACGTAAAAAGCAGTAAGTTATTTGATTAGCTGCTGGTTATCAGAAGTATAACGATATTCTGTAAATAAACTCTGTTGTAGGTAATAGATAAGTCTATAGTACAGCTCTTAGCATTAGCATCTTTTATTTCGCTACATTTGTTATAAGTGTTTGTTATCTGTTACCAGATGTTGTAGATGAGGTCACGTCGTTGTTCATTCAGATCAGCTGGAATCTGACCTGAGATCAGCTGATCCTGGTCCCCTGCGCACACACACCTGCAACACAGCATGTTACTAAGGATCAGACTATCACCTGGACCAGTCTATCACTGAACCAAACCATCACCTGGACCAGTCTATCACCTGGACCAAACCATCACCTGGACCAGTCTATCACCTGGACAAGACCATCACCTGGACCAGATTATCACCTGGACCAGACTATCACCTGGACCAGTCTATCACTGAACCAAACCATCACTGGACCAGATTATCACCTGGACCAGACTATCACCTGGACCAGTCTATCACTGGACCAAACCATCACCTGGACCAGACTATCACCTGGACCAGTCTATCACTGGACCAAACCATCACTGGACCAAACCATCACCTGGACAAGATTATCACCTGGACCAGATTATCACCTGGACCAAACCATCACCTGGACCAGTCTATCACCTGGACCAGTCTATCACCTGGACCAGATTATCACCTGGACCTCCACCCACCTGAACCGGTCTAAGATGTGGCTGACCCTGCTCCTCCTCCACCGGCTCAGACCGTCCTCCCAGAGACGACGGAGGAGTGACTCCTGCTGCAGGATGTCCTCCTGAAGGAGCAGCAGGAGACGAACGGTGCTGCGATGATTTGCCAACAGAGACTGGTTCAACAACTGAGACAGAGGACAGAGGGTACAGAGGACAGGGGACAGACAGGTCAGGTGACACAGGACAGGGGGGTCAGAGGACAAAGAGGACAGACAGGGAGTTACCGTGGCCTCTGTGTGGATCAGTCTGTGGACGTCAGGAGGAGGAAGGAGGTTGATCTCCTCCAGGAGGTGGAGATTCATCCTGAGAGCAGCTCTGATCTACAACGGGTAGAAAATAAATATTAACTAGAAAATTCCCTCTGGGAAATTTTGAAGGGGCTACGGGAGCTAATGTTGGGGGGTACTGTCTCTGTCACCATGGGAGTTAGCACAGTTAACTCACATTTAGCACAGTTAACTCACATTTAGCACAGTTAGCTTACAGTTAGCATAGTTAGCTTACAGTTAGCATAGTTAGCCTACATTTAGTTCAGTCAACCCACATGTCACACACTTGACACACATGTCGCACACTTAACCCACATCTAGCGCAGTTAGCATACGGTTAGCACAGTTAGCTTACAGTTAGCACAGTTATGCATGTTTGTACATCCTACTACTCTTCCTGTGTGTATCTGTAACTGTAACAACATAAGGTTTCCTGTATGTTTGTGTGTACATGTGTGTATGTGTGTTTATGTGTGTGGCGCACTTGCATGCGCATGTGTGTATTACTGTAATCACAAAGTTACCTGTGTGTGTGTGGGTGTGTGTTGTTGTAACATAAATTGTGGGACACAGGGATCAGCTGCATTAACAGCAGAGACATCTGATTAATGAACTGGTCTCAGCTGTGGCTCAGGCCTGAGGGTCAGCGGTTGCCGTGGCAACTCACAGTGGTCGTCAATGACGACGGAAACGCGCGGAGCCGGGACACAGAAACGAGCGAGACGTTCACACACCTTCTCTCATTCCGCACTCATGGTCATTGAACAGTGACTGATCAAAATGAGATGATAATACAGCAACACACAAGGCTTGTGTCTACATTTTAAAGTTTAAATTAAGTCTGTACGTGACAGTTTTCCTGAGCAGTAGATCTTTGAAAAACTGTCTTTTTTTGGTTCTTTTTTCGTCTGTACCATTCATTTTCTATGGGAAATTTTTCGCAGTTTTTCACGACGCAAGTCTGTATTTCGGAAAGAAAAGTAACAGCACACCGATCCCGATCAAGCCGCACGTTTTGATATATAACTCGTTGAGGGACGAAAAAAGGTAGGATGATGAAAAATAATAAATAAGAAGAAGAAACACGCGGGAAAACAATAGGGGCTCCAGTCTACAGCTGCTGAGTATAAATATATATATATATGAAATATAAATAAATATGTTTTTTGTGATCAAATTTTGGTCTCCCAAAGAACAGGGCAAAGGGCATGTTAATAAATATTAATATTGATCAATGATTAAGGATAGTTTTAACTAAAGACTGGTTGGTTGATTGATTGATTTCTGACCTCGTCTCTTCGTTGTCGTTCACATTCTGTCAGTTTAATGTTCAGCTCCATCACTTTGATCTTCTTCAGCTTCACCTCCTCCTGCACCTCCTCCCAGATGCCACGCCCATCCTACAAACACGAGCATTAGCATTCACTGTCTCAAATCGCTTCACCTCTAGATACCAGCTTCACCTCTAGATACCAGCCTCAGCCTCTAGATACCAGCTTCAACTCTAGATACCAGCCTCAGCCTCTAGATACCAGCCTCACCTCTAGATACCAGCTTCACCTCTAGATACCAGCTTCATCTCTAGATACCAGCTTCACCTCTATATACCAGCCTCACCTCTAGATATCAGCCTCACCTCTAGATGCCAGTTTCACCTCTAGATATCAGCCTCACCTCTAGATGCCAGTTTCACCTCTAGATATCAGCCTCACCTCTAGATACCAGCCTCACCTCTAGATACCAGCTTCACCTCTAGATATCAGCTGCAACTCTAGATATCAGCCTCAGCCTCTAGATACCAGCTTCACCTCTAGATATCAGCCTCACCTCTAGATACCAGCTTCACCTCTAGATATCAGCCTCACCTCTAGATACCAGCTTCACCTCTAGATACCAGCTGCAACTCTAGATACCAGCTTCACCTCTAGATATCAGATTCACCTCTAGATATCAGCCTCAGCCTCTAGATACCAACTTCACCTCTAGATACCAGCTTCACATCTAGATATCAGCCTCACCTCTAGATATCAGCCTCACCTCTAGATACCAGCTTCACCTCTAGATATCAGCTTCACCTCTAGATATCAGCCTCAGCCTCTAGATACCAGTCTCACCTCTAGATACCAGCCTCACCTCTAGATACCAGCTTCATCTCTAGATACCAGCTTCACCTCTATATACCAGCCTCACCTCTATATACCAGCTTCACCTCTAGATATCAGCCTCACCTCTAGATGCCAGTTTCACCTCTAGATATCAGCTTCACCTCTAGATACCAGCTTCAACTCTAGATATCAGCCTCAGCCTCTAGATACCAGCCTCACCTCAAGATGCCAGCCTCACCTCTAGATACCAGCCTCACCTCTAGATACCAGCCTCACCTCTAGATATCAGCCTCACCTCTAGATACTAGCTTCACCTCTAGATACCAGCTTCACCTCTAGATATCAGCTTCACCTCTAGATACCAGCCTCACCTCTAGATACCAGCTTCACCTCTAGATACCAGCCTCAGTCTCTAGATATCTTGAATCTTGAATCTCCTACATAACAACCCCCACATAGTTACTTGTGCAGATGTGTTCATGTTTACCTGCTGACTGACATGTTCCAGGTTGTCCATTCTGATCTTCAGTTTGTCTAACCTTATGTCCACTTCCTGCAGAGAGGACAGCAGCTCCTGACTGAGTGTCCTCACCTGAGTCTCACACACCTGAGAACAATAGCACACTTTACACCACCTGTCCCATACTTGTCCTATACCTGTCCAATACCTGTCCTATACCTGTCCAATACCTGTCCTATACCTGTCCAATACCTGTCCAATACCTGTCCTATACCTGTCCAATACCTGTCCAATACCTGTCCCATACCTGTCCTATACCTGTCCCATACCTGTCCTATACTTGTCCAATACCTGTCCTATACCTGTCCTATACCTGTCCAATACCTGTCCCATACCTGTCCTATACCTGTCCCATACTTGTCCTATACCTGTCCTATACCTGTCCAATACCTGTCCTATACCTGTCCTATACCTGTCCAATACCTGTCCTATACCTGTCCAATACCTGTCCTATACCTGTCGTACACCTGTCGTACACCTGTCCCATACCTGTGCAATAATTGTCCAATACCTGTCCTATACTTGTCCCATACCTGTCCTTTATCTGTCCCATACGAGACGAATGTCTTCCAGGTGTCTTACCTGAGACAGGTGTCCCAATTGTGCTTCCAGCTGTTTCAGAGTCTCTTCGTGTTTTTGATGTTTTTTTTCGTGCAGACGTTTGATGACGTCAGAGCTCAGCTGATCCGCCACTAAGGGTGGGGGGGGGGTTACATTGATCAGCTGATTGTCAGGTAAATAAGGCGTTGTCATGGTTACATACAGACCAACGGAATCAGGAAGTCTGCTGACGTCATCATCTTCAATATCACGATCATCACCGTGGTCTCCCGGTCTCCTGGAGGACAAGTCACTGACGGACAGAGACAGACAGGGACAGACAGAATGAATGTTTACATTCTACAAAGTCATGATGAAGGACAAACTGCTCTGTCTCTGTCCTCCAGTCTCCGTCTGTCTGCCCTCTACCTGCTGGTGCTGCAGGCTGTGTTGTCCTCTGAGGACAGACATCTTGTCCTGGTGTCCCTGCGCCCAGCCAGCAGAGACCTGGACAGTAGAACCTGGAACATGAAGAAGATGAAGATAAAGATGAAGATCAGCCGCCATTGTGTGGTCAGAGCTGGACTCACCTGAGCGTCGAACAGCTGCCGGTACACCGGTCCACCGGGACCTGGTCTCCGGTCGCTCATGTTATCGCCTCGGCCTCTTCTTTTACTGGACCCGTTAACTCTTGAGCTCCGGTAAAGCCTCCTGTAATTATCCGGTAAACTCTCCTGAAATTATCCGGTAAACTCTCTTTAAATTATTCGGTAATTATCCGGTAAAGCCTCCTGAAATTATTCGGTTATGATCCGGTAAACTCTCCTTAAAGTCTCCGTGTTGAGTTTTTCCGTCGCTATGACAACGAGGCAGCGCTGAGAGTCGTTGGACCAGAGTCATATATACATGTGTGTGTGTGTGTGTGTGTGTGTGTGTGTGTGTGTGTGTGTGAGTATGTGAGTGTGTGTGTGTGTGTGTGTGTGTGTGTGTGTGTGAGTGTGTGTGTGTGTGTGTGGTGTGTGTGTGTGTGTGTGTGTGTGTGTGTGTGTGTGTGTGTGTGTGTGGTGTGTGTGTGTGTGTGTGTGTGTGTGTGTGTGTGTGTGTGTGTGTGTGTGTGTGTGTGTGTGTGTGAGTGTGTGTGTGTGTGTGTGTGTGTGTGTGTGTGTGTGAGTATGTGAGTGTGTGTGTGTCTGTGTGTGTGTGTGTGTGTATGTGTGTGTGTGTGTGAGTGTGTGTGTGTGTATGTGTGTGAGGTGTGTGTGTGTGTGTGTGTGTGTGTGTGTGTGTGTGTGTGTATGTGTGTGAGTATGTGAGTGTGTGTGTGTGTGTGTGTGTGTGTGTGTGTGTGTGTGAGTGTGTGTGTGTGTGTGAGTCTTTTCCTGTTGACCGATCAACAGGAAAAGACCCGTTTAAATAAATAAATAAATATTTACGGCAGATAATTCACTGGTGAATGTAAAGAATATTTTAATGAACTCATACATTAAATAAACCGGATCCAGAACTCGTTTAATAATTAGTGATTGATAATTAAGGAGGGTTAATGTAATGTGAGCCAGAGATTATTAAATAAATAACTTCCTTCAGCAGAACAGAACTCGACTAATGAAGAAGTGATTAATCATTGCTATGAATGTAAGACTGTATATATTATATCCATAGGAACATATGGACATAATAATAATGATAATATAATGTTCTGTTTCTATTTCTTGCTCATTTGTTCATATGCTGATTCTGGACAGTTTTTCTTTTATGTGCAGCTAAGCTACTGAGACCAAGACATTTCTCTTTTGGATCGTTAAAGTCTAACTAATTAATAACCAATTAATAACTAATGAATTAACAACTTAATAACTATTAATAACTGATTAGCAGGGGATCAGAGAACAAACTTTTAATCACTATGAAACTGAATGAATCATGTGTGTTCTGTGGAGTAAAAGTTTTATTTTTCATGTCATAATCACTTTTTATCTTTTAATTAACAGTTTGAAGACATCTGAAGGTGGAGCTGTGTGAGGCCACGCCCCCATCCTGGCCCTGGCCCTGCCCCCTCAGTCGGAGTCCGTGATGTAGCTGCCACTGCTGTCGTCATGGTTACAGGCTGTGAACTCGGTGCCGATGAACTTTGACCTGACTGCTCGCTTCCTGTTGCCACGGAAACAGGGACACGGTCAGAGTGTTGCCGTGGCGACTGCAGGGAGGAGTTTACCCCCGCATTGCCCCACTCACCTGCGGTACAGGAAGTTGGAGCGACCAATAGAGGAGAGGCGTCCGTCGCTCTGCTCCAGCCACGACGCAGCGCTGCTCAGCTTCTGCTCAGACTCTTGAGCGCCACCATCAGGACGACTGAGCTGCTGCTGGGAGTCCTCCACCTCCCCCGACGCCTCGCTGCTGCCTGTAACCATGGAGACACATGTCACATGACCCATGACGCGGAGACGTGGCTCCATCTGATGCTGACCTTTGGTGGCGCTGTCCGTGGCCTCAGGCTCCTCCTCCTCCTCCTCCTCCTCCTCCTCGCTACTGACGCTCCTCTCACACTGACGGAGAAACCTTTCATTATGACGTCATCATCATCATCAACCTCCATGCTCCTCCCCCTTGCTCCTCCTCCTCACCTGCTGAGAGTTACAGGTGACTCTGTGGAGGCGTGTCCTCAGCTGTAGCTCCTCCCCCTGAGCCCTGAGGAGGCGGAGCTCCAGTCTGTCAGATTGCTCTGTGAGCTGTCTGACCTGCTCCCTATACTGATCCTTCTCCTGCAGGAGTAGCCGCGCCTCCTCCTGGTGCTCCGCCTGCGACGACAAGGCCTGAAACACAACACAGCCTCTACTGACTCCTCCTCCTGCACCTCCTCCTCCTCCTCACCTTGTCTCTCTCCCTGATCACCTCCTCCTCCTAGTCCTTCACCTCCTCCTGCTCCTCCTCACCTTGTCTCTCTCCCTGATCACCTCCTCCAGCTGTCTGAGGGTTTGTTTGTTTCGTTGTCGGTACATCTTTGCGTCTCCCTTCAGCTGAGCACAGCGGAGCTCCAGCTCCTCCTTCTCTTCCAGAATCTGAAAACAAACAACAGACCTGGTCTCAATGAAACCAGACCTGGACCAGGACCTGAACCAGGACCTGGACCAGACCTGAATATCTCCTCACCTTGGTTCTCTGCTCCTCTGCTCTGTGGAGTTCCCTCCTCAGTCTGAACACTGTAGAGAGTAGGTTCATCTGAGGAGGAGGTCGACTCTCCTGCTGCTTCAGCTTCCCCTGGTTCCCCTGGTTCTCTTGGTTCCCCTGGTTCCCCTGGTTCCCCTGGTTCCCCTGGTTCTCTTGGTTCCCCTGGTTCCCCTGGTTCTCCTGGATCCCCTGGTTCTCCTGGTTGTTGGGTTTGGAGGTCTCTTTCTGACTGGTTGGGTTCCAGTCACATGGTCCATGATCGCTGCAGGGTCTCTGAGATAACAGATAGACCAGGGACCACTAAGACCAGTTCCCTAGGGGTCTTCAACCTTTATCATGTTGTATTCAGTGTTAATCTATTCAAATAATAAACAGGTTCACGTTTTTTTTTTTCAAACATGTGAATAGTAGAGGAACCGTGGGACCATAAACAGACCAACATGAACATTAGTGACAGACAGTTCTGACTGAGAGCTAAAACTGAAAGGACCAGACTCCAGCTGATGTTCACTGAGACTCAGGCACGAAAAAATAACAGAACAGATCTCAGGGTTAGTCTGGGTTAGACTGGGTTAGACTACAGGGTTAGTCTGGGTTGGACTAGTGGGTTAGACAGGGTTAGTCTGGGTTAGACTGGGTTAGACTGGGTTAGACAGGGTTAGACAGACCCAGGACTAAGCATCCGTCTGGATGTGGCCCCTGATCCAGAATGAGTGGACCCCCTGGTCTACCTCATGTAGGGGTCTCAGGGTCCGTCGTCTCAGCAGCTGCGTCTGGTTTTCAGCTCTCAGCACCGTGTTCTTCAGACGTTCCACCTGCAAACAGAGGACAGAGGTGTTTAGCTGAGGTCACCAGGGGGATCATGAGGGGGGGTTCTGGGCTGACCTCTATCTGCAGGTCTCTGTTGGCCAGCAGGGCGTTGCTCTTGTCCTGGTTCAGGGTGTTGATGTCGGCCATCAGGCTGTAGTTGTGGTCTCTGAGCTGCTTCACCTCTTCACTCAGATGCTCCCTCTCCTCTCGCATCTTCTGCACGCGCTCAGTGACCTTCCTCAGCTCACGGTCCCTCAGCTGCTGCTGACGAGACCACGCCTCCTGCCAGAGGACGGAGGACGGGGTCATCTACCATACTGCTGTACCAGGGCTAGGGTAGCGACTACGCTAACTTTCACTACTGCTAAACTCTGGGTAACTAGGTGGACTGTTGCCATGCCGACCTGCTCCTTGGCAACGGAGCGTGCTCGCTGGCGTCGTTTCCTCTCATCCTGCAGCGCCCTCTGGAGGCGGCTGACCTCCGACATCAGGAACTGAGTCAGAGCAGATTCTCCCCCAGTATCTGGAGACACATGGAGATCATCAGAGGACAGGGACGGAGACAGAGGACAGGGGGACAGGGACAGAGACGGGGGGCCAGACCTATAAGGATGCTGAACTTCTTGTTGGGCTCCTTCCCAGTGATGCGGCTGTACAGCTGAGGGTAATCCAGCTCCAGACTCTCCAGGAAAGCTGTGTGACCTTTGACCCCCGTCCTCTGCAGGATGTCCAGCAGGGCTCCTACGCAGAGGACAAAGAAGACATTTAACAACAGGGACAGGTTCTGGTTCTGGTTCTGGTTCTGAAACGTACCGACTTTCCTCCTCCTGATGACGAGTGTGGGGTCATTGAAGAGCTGCTCCTCGTCCTCAGCACTGATCACCTGACAACACACAGACCAATCAGGATTCAGAATCTATGACCCAGGGACCAATCAGGATTCAGAATCTATGATCCAGGGACCAATCAGGATTCAGAATGTATGACCCAGGGACCAATCAGGATTCAGAATCTATGACCCAGGGACCAATCAGGATTCAGAATCCATGACCCAGGGACCAGGGATTCAGGATGTTTTTGTTTTGAAGGGGGAATGAAGCCTAGTGTGTTGGTCCTTGTACTGAACTCTAACTGAAGTCAAACATTAACAAGATTAACGGGTAAAAACTACAATTAAAACTTTTGAATATTTTTTTATATATAAATTTCTGCCTCGTGAGGTCTTGTAGATCCATCACTGTAAATAGTTCGAGTAAAGTGTAAAGTGTAAAGTGACTGATAACTAACAGGAACACTGATAACTAACCGATAACTAACAAGAACACTGATAACTAACAGGAACGCTGATAACTAACAGGAACGCTGATAACTAACCGATAACTAACAAGAACACTGATAACTAACAGGAACGCTGATAACTAACAGGAACACTGATAACTAACAGGAACACTGATAACTAACTGATAACTAACAGGAACACTGATAACTAACAGGAACGCTGATAACTAACTGATAACTAACAGGAACACTGATAACTAACAGGAACACTGATAACTAACTGATAACTAACAGTAACGCTGATAACTAACCGATAACGAACAGGAATGCTGATAACTAGCCGATAACTAACAGGAACGCTGATAACTGACTGATAACTAACCGATAACTAACAGGAACGCTGATAACTAACCGATAACGAACAGGAATGCTGATAACTAGCCGATAACTAACAGGAACGCTGATAACTGACTGATAACTAACTGATAACTAACAGGAACACTGATAACTAACAGGAACGCTGATAACTGACTGATAACTAACAGGAACGCTGATAACTAACAGGAACGTTGATAACTAGCCGATAACTAACAGGAACGCTGATAACTAATCGACAACTAACAGGAACGCTGATAACTAACAGGAACGCTGATAACTGACTGATAACTAACAGGAACACTGATAACTAACAGGAACGTTGATAACTAGCCGATAACTAACAGGAACGTTGATAACTGACTGATAACTAACAGGAATGCTGATAACTAACAGGAACGCTGATAACTGACTGATAACTAACAGTAACACTGATAACTAACCGATAACTAACAGTAACGCTGATAACTGACTGATAACTAACCGATAACTAACAGGAACGCTGACAACTGACTGATAACTAACAGGAACGCTGATAACTAACAGGAACGCTGATAACTGACTGATAACTAACAGGAACACTGATACCTAACAGGAACGCTGATAACTAACAGGAACGCTGATAACTGACTGATAACTAACAGGAACACTGATAACTAACAGGAACGTTGATAACTAGCCGATAACTAACAGGAATGCTGATAACTGACTGATAACTAACAGGAATGCTGATAACTAACAGGAACGCTGATAACTGACTGATAACTAACAGTAACACTGATAACTAACCGATAACTAACAGTAACGCTGATAACTGACTGATAACTAACCGATAACTAACAGGAACGCTGACAACTGACTGATAACTAACCGATAACTAACAGGAACGCTGACAACTGACTGATAACTAACAGGAACGCTGATAACTAACAGGAACGCTGACAACTGACTGATAACTAACAAGAACACTGATAACTAACAGGAATGCTGATAACTAACAGGAACACTGATAACTAACTGATAACTAACAGGAACACTGATAACTAACAGGAACGCTGATAACTAACAGGAACGCTGATAACTAACCGATAACTAACAGGAATGCTGATAACTAACCGATAACTAACAGGAACGCTGATAACTAACCGATAACGAACAGGAATGCTGATAACTAGCCGATAACTAACAGGAACGCTGATAACTAACAGGAACGCTGATAACTAACCGATAACTAACAAGAACACTGATAACTAACAGGAACGCTGATAACTAACTGATAACTAACAGGAACACTGATAACTAACAGGAACGCTGATAATTAACAGGAATGCTGATAACTAACTGATAATTAACAGGAACGCTGATAACTAACTGATAATTAACAGGAACGCTGTGTGTCCTGGTCCTGGTCCTACTCCTAGTTTTAGTCCTTGTCCTGGTCCTGGTCCTACTCCTAGTTCTAGTCCTGGTCCTGGTCCTGGTCCTGGTCCTACTCCTAGTTCTAGTCTTGGTCCTTGTCCTGGTCCTGGTCCTGGTCCTACTCCTAGTTCTAGTCCTGGTCCTGGTCCTGGTCCTGGTACCTGGCACTGACGGAGGTAGGGGGTGATCCTGGAGGGGTCGATGGTTTTGATGAGTAACATCCTGAAGTCGTCCAGCTGCAGCCAGACCAGGTCATCCTCACTCAGTCCGTCCATCACAGTGTCTCTCCTCTGTCCTCTCTCTGTCTCTCCTCTGTCCTCTCTCTGTCTCTCCTCTGTCCTCTCTCTGCCTCTCCCCTGTCCTCTCTGTCTCTCCTCTGTTCTCTCTCTGCCTCTCCCCTCTCTCTCTCCCCTCTGTCCTCTCTGTCTCTCCTGTCCTCTCTCTGTCTGTCCTCTGTTTCTCTCCGTCTCTCCTCTGTCCTCTCTCCGTCTCTCCTCTGTCTCTGGTGTCCACCGCGTTGAAAGAGGAAGAAGTGAACTTTAGAGAACTAACAACATGCGGAAAACAGAAAGGAGAAGTCACGTCCACGCCCCGTCCTCCACAGGGGGACAAGTTTACAAAATGGACTTTTCCTCTTGTTCCTCATCACCTCCCTGAGCCAGGTAACCTACTGCCCCCTACTGGTCAGGGGTGGAACTCCATGACACTCAGAGACAGAGAAGAGGACACCGCTCTAAAAGACACTGTCCACTGTCCCATCTGGACTAATGTGCCCCCCCCACACACACACACACACACTCCCCAGTGTCCCCAGAGACAAAGAGACTGGACTTATTTTAACGTCTTTATTAGAAAACAACTGAAACGTTTTAGTGCAATGAATCACCCTGAGGTTCCTGAACGCAACACGAAGCTCAGTCCAAACAGACCTGGTGGGTCCAGGGACCATCAACTAAACCAGGTCCGGTTCTGGTCTTGTCTGGTCCGTGGACGTCCTGATGATCCCTGAGAAGAGAGCGGCTGAATCTCTGGAGGAGTCACAGAGCAGAGACGACGTCTGAGGAGAGACCAGAGATTAACATCATTAATTATTCATTCATTCATCAATTCATTAATCAATTAATTATAATTTTATTATTAATTCATTATTATTTATTATGTCGTATGGGATCAGAGGAAGAACTGGACTAGGACCGGTCACCCCACCTCCCTGTGTTGCCAGATCTCAGGGAGACACTTCTGAAAGTAGTTTTGGGGGTGGTGTGGAAAGCATGGTCCGGGTCAGCACCAGGACCAGGTGGAACACCCCAAAGGTCACCTGGAAAAGGGGGACCTGCCAGTTCTGCATCATGTCACTGCTCAGTGGGGACTGGGATTTACATCAGGGACTCCCTACTACACCAAAAAGAACCTGGTACCTCCAAGGACCTGGCTTGTTTTCCGGGTCAGAGCCAGAAGCTCAACAACCAACATGGAGGACTTGACGGGGACCAGACAGTCCTGGGGCCAAGTACCAGGCCCAGGTCCCACCCACGTTCACACTACTGCTGGACTCCATTGATCTGGAGTTGTTCCAGTTTATCTGGACCAGACCAAGGAGGACAAGAAAGACACAAATCAAGGCTAGTGTCGCAGTCCAAAAACGATTTTGGTCTGTATCACCGTCCAGGTTCTCAGCTCTGGCCACTGTTGACTGGAACCAGTCTGGAACCAGTCTGGAACCAGTCTGGCTGGAGCTAAGTCAGGCCCTGGCTCTGAACCAGTCCTGGTGGAAAAGGGGAAGGAGAGAACAGGAGTGATCTAGTGGTGCTGTGGTTCATTCCTGCAGTAGAAGACCTGATCCTGGACTACTTCAGGCTGAGTAGGGTCACTCAGAGGGACAGACTGGGGGTGTCAGGGTCCTCTGCTCTGGCATTAACATGAAAATCAGTTGAACCAGAGGTCCCAGTCCAAGTCTGTATCTGCCAACCCCCCACCCACCAAGTTGGTGTCTGGAGGCAGATGGATCCTGGTGGAGCTGGATGAGTCCGGGGACGTCTGAGGACATCAGTCAAACCAAACCAAGTGGGAGACTGGAGGGGGGGGATGAAGGAGGTCCAACAAGTCTGGCCTTCGCGAAAATGGGATTCTGCCCAGAGGCAACTAGTCCACTATCTGAGATCTGGAGGGTCTTGGGAGGTGGTTCTCCCCCTAAGGAATAACCAGCAAGTTCACCCCCTCTGAAACCCCTCGAGAATGAGGTCCAGGGAGGTCCCACAACTCCAGGACTCATCAGACCCCAAAGATTCTGGAGTGGAGTCACTGGTCACCATAGAGACCAGAGGAAGGACTGTTTTCATGTGTTCATACTGAACCTCTGACCCCTGGTGAGTTCTGATTGGCTCCTACTCACCTTCCCTCTTCTTCTCTGTCTGGCTCTCTCTTTGATTTTCTTCACCTCCTCCTCCTCCTGCTCCTCCTGCTCCTCCTCCTCCTGCTCCTTCTGATTGGCCGTGCAAGCTGCTATCTTCCCTGTGATTGGCTGGATGGTGGCCAGGAGGGCGGGGACAGTGAAACAGGACAGGAAGCGAGCCTTCAGTAGCTGGTAGGCGGGATTGCCGGAGAAACGCTCGGCCACCAGATGGCGTACCGCCGCCACCATCACCTTCTCCTCCTCCTCCTCCTCCTCCTCCTCCTCATTATTCTCCCCCTCCTCCTCCTCCTGCTGCTGTGCGGGGTCAGTACTGGCAGAGGGAGCTGCAGGAACACAAAACAAACACAACTGCCTGTAATCACCTGCAGAGAGGAGTCAGCGTTCAGGGATAGGTGGGTCAGGGTTCAGGGGAGTTACCTGGTGGGTCCATGGCCGGTTGGGGGTCTGAGGTGGAGTCTGGCAGGTCTGGTGGCCTCTGACTGGAGGTGGTCTTGGTGTGGTCCGGTCTGGTTTTGGGTAGGGGGACGTGTCGGGGTCGGGGTTCTGACCCCTGGATCAGGAGCTGCAGAGATGACTTGGTCAGAGCCTTTTTGGCCCGGAGCAGCAAACTGAGCGCGCACAGACTGCTGACGAAGGGCGGCAGGTAGGGCAGAGCCACGCCCCCTCCAGGCAGAGCCACGCCCCCTCCAGGCAGGGTCACGCCTCCTCGTCCATTCAGCCAATCACACACCTCCTCCTCGGGCTCCAGAAACATGAGGGAGGGGTCAAACGGCACCGCCTCCATTCTGGGAGGAGGAGGTGGTGAAAGGGTTGGTGGGGGGCAGGGTGCAGGAACGCCCACCCTCTTCAGAGGGGTTGGGACAGGGGGCGGTGGGAGGGTGGAGGTTGGGATCAGGACTTGGGAGAGGGAAGGGGCCACCTGGGGGACTTGGGAAGGGGAGGGGGCCACCTGGCGGACTTGGGAGGGGGCGCGGAGAACTTGGAAAGGAGGGGGGGGCACCAGGACGACTTGGGAGGGGGCGCAGAGGGCTCGGGAAGGGGCGGAGGCCACTTGGAGGACTTGGGAGGGGGCGTGGAGGGGTTGATAGGGGGTGCGGAGGACTTGGGAGGGGGCGGGGGCCACCTGTAGGACTTTGGAGGGGGCGTGGAGGGGTTGAGAAGGGGAGGGGAGAACTTGGGAGGGGGCATCCGCCACCTGGACCAATGTGGACGGAGTCATGAGCCACATGGACTGAGCAGGAAGTAGATTCAAGACCGGACCTGCAGAACCAGAACTACGCTTCACCTGAGGACCTGGAGATGTCCTCTTCCTCCTGGAGACAGACTGGAGACACAAAGACACAGGAGACACGATGAGGAGGTGACACAAAGACAAAGGGGACAGAAGAGGAGGAGCTGAGGAGGAGAGTCCAGTGCTCCTGGTCCTGGTCTCACCTTGGCCTCCTGGACTTCCTGCAGAGCTCGGGCTTTCTGACTCGGTTTCCGGACCCTCTTTGGTTCCTGTGTCTCACCTGGACGTGTCCTGCCCTCTGACTGGTTGTCCTGACTGCTCAACACACTCAGCTCCTCCCCCCTGCCCCTCCCCCTCTTCTTCCCCTGTCCTTTGGGGACAGGGCTTGGATGGCTGGGGGTGGAGTCTGAAGAGGAGGCAGCAGCTTGTCGATTGGTCAGGGCGGGGATGGGAGGGGCTAAAACTGAGCCAGAAGGCGTATTCAGGGAGGGGGGAGGAGCCTGCACAGGGAGAGGGGGCGTGGTAAGGGGAGGAGTCTGCAACATGGGAATGGGCGTGGTCAGGGATGGGGGAGGGGCTAGTTGCTGGACAGGAAGAGGAAGGATGAGGACATTCCGAGGGTCTTCAGCCTGAAAGACACAAACCAAGAGAGACATTCAGAGGACGTCTGGTCCAACACCGATGAGGACGGGAGGAGACGGGAGGAGAAGGTTTTTTTTTTTCTTTTTGTAAACTCCAAGAATTCACCAATAAACTTTTCTCTTAGGTTAAAGCTGCTATGGACGATTATTTTGATCATAAACTCGATTATTTTTGTGAATCGTCATCGTTAGCTTTAAGCTAACCTTAACATTTACAGCTATAAGTGAGTAGCTGATTAACGTTGATGAACTCACTGAACTGAGTTTCTCTGTGATTTAGTGCTTAGAACAGATAAAGTCATTATAGTAGGTGACTTTAACATCCATGTTGATGTTGGCTGTGACAGTCTTAGTTCTTCATTTATGTCATTATTAGACTCAATTGGCTTTTCTCAGAATGTAAATGGTTCAACTCACTATTTCAATCACACCTTAGATCTTGTACTAACTTATGGCCTAGAAACTGAAGGTTTAACCGTATATTCTCACAACCCTCTATTGTCCCATCATTCTCTTTAACATTTGAATTTACTATAAGTAATTACACAGAAATTGTAAAGACATTTCGTTACGGTCGACACTTATCTGATGATGCTGTGACTAGATATAAGGAATTAATACCTTCAGTATTTACCTCAGTGCCTTATGTTAGTGATGTGGATGTCAGCAACCACAATCTAACTCCATCACAAATAGATTATTTTGTTGACAGCACGACAGCATCGCTTAGTACAACTTTAAATCTAGTTGCTCCTCTTAAAAAGAAGGTGGTAAATGGAAGGAGGGAAGCTCCATGGTATAATTCACAGTGGAACAGTTCAAAGCTGGAAAGAATTTGGCATTCCACTAGTTCTGAAGAAGCTCACATAGCCTGGAAAGATAGTTTAACAACTTATAAAAAAACTCTCCATAAGATTAGAACAGCGTATTATTCTTCATTAACAGAAGAAAACAAGAACAACCCCAGATTTCTTTTCAGCTGTAGCCAGGCTGACAAAGAGTCACAGCTCTGTTGAGCATCTATTCCTTCAGACCTCAGCAGTAATGACTTCATGAGCTTCTTCTCTGATAAAATTGTTGCATTAGAGATAAAATTCATAGCACCTTTCCATCTGTCAAAGATGTAAGTACAGTGGCATTAGAAACCTCTGTAGGACCGAGTCAGTATTTGGATTCTTTCTCCCTAATTGTTCTTCCTGAGCTCACTTCAGTTATTACAGCATCTAAACCATCAACTTGTCTTCTAGACTCCATCACGACTAAGCTGCTCCAGGAGGTTTATCCGTTAATTAATACCTCCATATTAAATCAGATTAACTTATCTTTATTAACAGGATATGTGCCCCAGTCTTTTAAAACTGCTGTAATTAAACATTACTTAAAAAACCCACTCTTGACCCAGATGTTTTAGCAACTATAGGCCAATTTCCAACCTTCTTTTATCTCTAAAGTTTTGGAAAGGGTTGTTGTCAATCAGTTGGTTGATCATTTAAACAGGAATGGTCTGTTTGAAGAGTTTCAGTCAGGTTTTAGAGCTCATCATAGCACAGAAACAGCTCTGGTTAAAGTTACCAATGATCTCCTCATGCTTCAGACGATGGACTTGTCTCTATACTTGTCCTGCTAGATCTCAGTGCTGCATTTGACACTATTGATCACAATATTCTACTACAGAGACTTGAAAGTGTGATCAAGATTACAGGAACTGCACTAGACTGGTTTGAATCATATCTGTCAGACAGATTCCAGTTTGTCCATATAAACAACAACTCTTCTATATATACCAAAGTAAGCTATGGAGTTCCTCAGGGTTCTGTGCTAGGATCAATATTATTCACATTATACATGCTTCCCTTAGGCAATATTATTAGAAAGCACGGCATAAACTTCCATTGCTACGCAGATGATATCCAGCTATATTTATCCATGAAACCAGATGAAACTAATCAGCTGATTAAACTCCAAGCGCCTTAAAGACATAAAGGCCTTGATGACCTGTAATTTTCTACTTTTAAACTCAGACAAAACTGAAGTTATCGTATTTGGCTCTAAACATGTCAGAGATTCATTATCTAATCACCTGCTTTTGTTGGATGGCGTTACCTTGGCCTCCAGTACTACTGTGAAAAACCTTGGTGTTATATTTGACCAGGATATGTCCTTTAATTCTCACATAAAGCAGGTGACCAGGACTGCTTTCTTCCACCTTCGTAATATCATCAACATTAGGAACATCCTTTCTCAGAGTGATGCGGAAAAACTAGTTCATGCATTTGTGTCTTCCAGGCTGGATTATTTCTCCATTATATCTGAAAGACCTCATAGAACCATACTGTCCCAACAGATCACTACCATCTCTAAGTGCAGGTCTGCTTGTGGTTCCTAGAGGTTCTAAAAGTAGAATGGGAGGTAGAACCTTCAGCTATCAGGCTCCTCTTCTGTGGAACCAGCTCCCAGTTTGGGTTCTGGAGGCAGACACAGTCTCTACGTTTAAGGTCAGGACTAAGACTTTCCTTTTAGACAAAGCTTATAGTTAGAGCCTTAGTGATGCTGCTATAGGCCGAGGCTGCAGGGGGACGATGCACTGAGGACATGTCCTCTCCTCTCTCTTCTCTGGCTCCTGTCCTCTAATATCTTATCATTTATTTTCTCTCTCTTATAATTTACTAACCACTGTGTCTCCTCTATTTACATTATAATAGAGACGAGGAGGAGGAGGAGGAGGAGGAGGAGATGGTTACCTTGGCAACTTCGTTAGGGGAGGCGATCCGTCTGGGTCCAGCAGCACGGGGACCGGTCCGGCTCTGGAAAGGGTGGGGGGGTAGAGTGAGGTTCTGGGAGACGTTCTGGAGGATGGAGACCACAGAGACGGGGAGAGGGGGAGGAGGAGGAGGAGGAGGTCTGGGGGGAGCTGAGGAGGTCATAGGCCCGGCCTGGTTCTGGTTCTGGTTCTGGGGCTTCATGAGCTTTCTCTGCTGGAGAATTCCTGCCACCGTCTTGGGGTTCTTCACCTTGAGCGGCGCTGGGTCGGGGGGCGGAGTCAGTAGGACCGTGCCCCTCTTCCTCCTCTCTATGACCTCCTTACAGCCGGTGGCGTCCACGCTCATGACCCGGAGGAGGAGGAGGAAGAGCGGCGTGGAGGTCAGGCCGCTCCTCTCCGCCCGCTCCCGTACGCGGTCCACCACCCGTACTCGGCTCTTCACCGGGATCAGAAGGTTCCCGATCCAGGGCGTCACCGCGGCCTGCAGCATGTAGTCCAGACCGGCGTCCGTCAGCTGGACCCGGCGGCGCCCCCCCGGGGCCTGGACCTGGTTGCTGGCCTGGTTGGCCTGGCGGGTCAGGTGGGCTCGGAGCTGGTCCGGTGACACCATCATCATGGCTCCACTACCGTGACGCTCCTCCCACTTCAGGACCCGAGGAGCTGGTCCCACCACCACCGAGCGGCCGAACGGCCCCGCGATGGTGGACCGGACAGAGGAGGAGGAGGAGGAGGAGGAGGACGAGGAGCAGGAGGAGGAGGGTAACGCCACAGGACAGAAGCTCAAGAAGGAGAAACTTTGAACTCTGTCCACAGGAACCCACTCCTTCATCGGAGGGACGACATACTCCTGCTCCTCCTCAGTCCTCCCCGAATCCACCAGCTGCTTCTTCTTCTTCTTCTTCTCGTCATCGCTGTCCATGTACTCCACCTCCTCCTCCTCCTCCTCCTCCTCCATCAATGTCTTCAGTCTTCCTCTCTTCCCCGATGACGTCTCCTTTGTTTGTTGTCCTCTCTTTGCTTTCTGCTGTAGGACGAGAATAAAAGAGAGGACATGGATCAGGGCACAGAGGACAGGGGACAGGGGACAAGGGACAGGGGACAAGGGACAGGGGACAGGGGACAAGGTACGGGGGACAGGAGACAGGGGACAAGGGACGGGGGCAAGGGGACAGGGGACAAGGGGCGGGGGCAAGGGGACAGGGGACAGTACCTGAGGACGTCTGATCAGTCTCCTCCACTCCCTCAGACACTGAGCATCGGTCCTGTGAGGAATCTCAGCAGCGATTTTAGCCCAGCGCCCTGAGACAAAGACAGAAGACCAGGAGTCAGAGGACCAGGGGTCCTAGTGCTAATGGTGCTGATGCTAACAGTAGTATTAGCTTAGCATCCTTAGCTGTATTGCTAGTATTTGTAACACACCGACTCCATGTTTGTCCACCAGCTGCTGCAGCAGGTCCTTCTCCTGCTGGTCAAACAGTCCTCTCTTCATCCCCTCCTTCAGACAGTCATGATACCTGGGGACAAACAGACCCTGAGACATGTAGACTGAGACACTGAGACACACTCCGGCCTCCTGTCTCACCTGTCTCTGCAGGCACTGTCAGTCCGTCCAGGAACCTCCAACCGGATCTTCCACCAGTTCTTCTCCCCGAACCGAGACACAGCAGAGAGCAGCAGCTGGTAGAGACAAAGACAGGTAGAGACAGAGACAGGTAGGGACAGACAGGTAGGGACAGACAGGTAGGGACAGAGACAGGTAGGGAGAGAGACAGGTAGGGACAGACAGGTAGGGACAGAGACAGGTAGGGAGAGAGACAGGTAGGGACAGACAGGTAGGGACAGAGACAGGTAGGGAGAGAGACAGGTAGGGACAGACAGGTAGGGACAGAGACAGGTAGGGACAGACAGGTAGGGACAGAGACAGGTAGTCCATTAGTAACAATAATGCCCGCCCCCAACACACCTGGTCCTCCTCTCTTTAGCCCCGCCCCTATTCACCTGGTCCTCCTCTCTTTAGCCCCGCCCCTATTCACCTGGTCCTCCCCTCTTTAGCCCCGCCCCATATTCACCTGGTCCTCCCCTCTTTAGCCCCGCCCCCTATTCACCTGGTCCTCCCCTCTTTAGCCCCGCCCCATATTCACCTGGTCCTCCCCTCTTTAGCCCCGCCCCCTATTCACCTGGTCCTCCTCTCTTGAGCCCCGCCCCCAACACACCTGGTCCTCCTCTTTGGTCCAAGGTCCTCTCTTGAGGCTTGGGTCCAAAACCTGGTTCCACCTGTAGATCAGCTGAGCCGGGTCACGACCCTCCATGAAGTAACTCACTGAGAGAGACGGGTCCATTAATGAACACCAATTAAGACTAATTAACAATACTTATTAAATACTTAATCAATACTACCACTACTACTAATAACAATAATATTAATATTAATAAAAATCAACAATAATCAACAATAATAATAATAATAATAATAATAATAACAATCATCTCACTCTGTGTGTACGGGATGAAGTTTCCGATCCTCATCTTGTCGACCAGCTCTCTGAGCAAAGCGTCTTCAGTCGGAGTCCAACTACCACGTTTCAACGAGACGGAGACAAACCTCTGGAACATCTGGAGACACATGAAGGCTGTCCGTCCAGTCTGAGAGACAGAGAGACAGGTCAGAGAGAGACAGACAGGTAAGAGACAGGTGGACAGGCGGAGACATTAACCTCCAGCTCCTCAGAGATCTGGACCCAGTGTCTGTCTCCATGTCTCCTGCTGACGTCCTTCAGATGTTGAACCTCCTCTTTACTCCAACGAGTTTTGTTGATGGACGGATGAAGGAAGTTCTGCCAGAAACAGCGGATGTCCTCAGCGTCCCTCGTCCCTTCAAACTGAGAGGACAGACAAAGACTGATCATCTGATTGACTGACTGATGAACTGACTGACTGGTTTCAGACTCACGTCGATGTTGGAGATCTTCTGCCAGTCGTGTTCTTCAAATCGATCACCGATCAGCTCCTCCTCCTTCTTCCCTCTGACCAATCAGAAGACACTGATGAGTAACTCATTAATGAACTCGTTAATGGTCGTTTGATGAATTCGTTAGTCCTTCCTACCTGATCAGGTCAATCTCTTTCTCCAAACTGTCTATCTGCTCTCTGAGCTGCTGCTTGTCTCTGTCCTCTGCTGAGGACATCTTCTGGCTCAGGTAGTCCACCCTAAGAGACGGACGAGTCCCATCAATTCATCTTAACGAGTCCCATCAATTCATCTTAACGAGTCCCATCAGTTCATCTTCATATGAATCAACAATGAAAAGCGAGACGGTACCTGGACAGTTTGGGCTGGATGAGTCTCTTCAGACTGTCTGTGGACACTGAGTGGATCAGGAGAGTCTTCTGCCAGCTCTCCCCTGGAGACAACATGAGACGACATTAGATGAGACGTAATGAGATGAGGGACAGAGACGAGATGGAGACGAGATGGAAACCGTTGTGTTTTTCTTCCTACATCGTTTCATCTTCAGCTTCCTGTCGTCCAGACATCCCACCGTCCTGCTGGCCTTCTCCTTGGCCTCCTGATTGGCCGGAGGACCCTGGACACACACAGAGAAAGCAGCTCATTGGTCGGCCTGAAGCCCAGTGAGGACAGGTCCGTCTGTCTCACCAGTCCTGTCAGCTTGTCCTTGAAGTACGGTTTGAGGAAGCGTCCCAGGTACATGTTGACAGGCTGCTGGTAGGACGAGTGGGGGGGGTCCCGGGACGTCTCTCTGACCGGTCCACACATCTGAGACACCAGCTCCTTCTGTGGGACACACAGGTATAAACAGACAGGTATAGACAGACAGGTGGACAGACAGTCTGTCCTGTATGTCTCTACTGACCTGCTGTCTCTGGTTGAGTGTCAGTAGTTTCTCCAGCTGGTCCAGCGTCTCCTGAACAACCTGCTGGTAAACCAGGTTCATCTGGAGACATGAGTCCACAGACATCGACAGACCGAGATCACTCTGAACCAGAGGCAAGAAAACATCAGAGTAACAATCAGAGGTACAATCAGAGGTACAGACAGAGTAACAATCAGAGGTACAGACAGAGTAACAATCAGAGGTACAGACAGAGGTACAGACAGAGTAACAATCAGAGTTACAGACAGAGGTACAGACAGAGGTACAGACAGAGTAACAATCAGAGGTACAATCAGAGGTACAATCAGAGGTACAGACAGAGGTACAGACAGAGTAACAATCAGAGGTACAATCAGAGGTACAGACAGAGGTACAGACAGAGGTACAGACAGAGTAACAATCAGAGGTACAGACAGAGTAACAATCAGAGGTACAGACAGAGTAACAATCAGAGGTACAGACAGAGTTACAGACAGAGGTACAGACAGAGGTACAGAGTTACAGACAGAGTTACAGACATAGTTACAGACAGAGGTACAGACAGAGGTACAGACAGAGTAACAATCAGAGGTACAGACAGAGTTACAGACAGAGGTACAGACAGAGGTACAGATTTACTGATTTACAGATATAGTTATAGACGGAGTTATATATAGAGTTACAGACATAGTTATAGACATAGTTATAGACTATAACAGAGTTACTGACCTCATCACTGCTGCTGTCCTCATCTGTCAAACAGAAACATATAATTTATTTCAGCCTCCTTAGAACCACATACAGACACAGAGACAGAGACAGACAGGTAGAGACAGACAGGTAGAGACAGAGACAGACAGACAGAGACAGACAGGTAGAGACAGACAGACAGAGACAGACAGGTAAAGATAGAGAGACAGACAGAGACAGACCCGGACACCTTGGATCAGGGTCAGGTAGTTATTTGATAATAAATGAGTTCACTTGTCCACCATGAGACAAAGAAAAGGACTCATCTGTCAATCATTCACTGAAGACAATGGGACAGACGGGTACCTGAGACACTGAGGGGACTGTGTGGTCCGAGGACGTCCTCCAGGTTCTGGATCTCTTTCTGGATCTTTTGTCTCTGGACCAACAGACCTGCTGCAGACTGGACACACCGAAGCGTTACTATGGCTGAGAGGACATGTCTCACCTGGGACTGTCTCATCTGACTCACCTCGTCCTCCATGCGATCCACGTCCTCACTGTCTGACCCATCATCTGGACAAAGAGACACAATGTCACTGAGAGACAGGGGGACAGACAGGGAGACAAACAGAGGGACAGTCAGGAGGACAGACGGGGGACAGACGAGGGACAGATGAGGAGACAGTCAGGAGGACAGATGGGAGGACAGTCAGGGAGACAGTCAGGAGGACAGACGGGGGGACAGTCAGGAGGACAGACGGGGGGACACCTGTCTCACTGCTCAGCTGCTCCATCTCAGTGTGACTTGCAGACAGACTCTGCTCCAGCTCGTCCACTTGTCTCTGGATCCTGTCCCTCTTGGCGGACAGAGAGACAGACATGCTGTGGACACAGAGTGAGACATGAGGACACTTAATTCACCATTAAAGTCTTTAAACCTTTATTTAAATGTCCTGACTCACCTCCCCCTCCTCCTCCTTCTTCTTCTATTATTATTATTTCCAATCAACGCAGCCTCGACGTCATCATATTACCCAGCAGCCTTAGCGGCCCTAGACCCGGTCCCACGTTGGTCCGGTGCGGATTCGGTTCTGCTTCTAAAGTCTGAGAAGAACCTGAACCAGAATCAGAACCGTTTCACTTCGTTTTTTTTTTACCAACAAAAAACAAACCGAACCGCGGCCGCCGCTCCGTTGTTTAATCTCGTCCCTCGATCACTTCCGGCTTCCCGGAACCTTTCTCCTCCGTCCGGCTGAAACATGGTTCCGCGCCGGAGCAGCTGCTAGTGATGTTCGATACCAACGATTTCATTTCAGATCCAATACTTCAGACTGGTATCGGCGATACCGAACCAATACCGATATTTTGTGTAAATACACCGTAATGTGTCTGGTAACTTTAAATCATAGCTTCATAAAGAATATTTATTTCTCTTAACCTCGGAAATATGTCGAGGTAGTGGCCTCGTTTACTATATAGACATATAGACTATACATACGTGATGTCACAACTAGATCTGATAATACACATTAAGACACAATCATTCAATTTAACCTGAGGTGTTTCACAAGGTTTGTTGTGTTGCCACAGCTCAATAGTTTAGTTACTTTCCACTGTTCCTACATCACCTCCACTGACTGAAGTATCAAAAGTATCGATATATTGATATGAGAATAGATTCATCTATTAATTTATTTATTCCTTTCACATATTTTATGGTTTATATGATAATATAAATGTGTTTAACCCTCATACCTGAACTTAAAGAAGTTACAATCTTACCATTAATCCTAAAGTCTGGAAAGGGACAAACTTGTTCTGTTCCACTTCTTTTAATCTTTGCTTTCATATTTGGCAAGTTTGTATTTTATTTTAACAATTATTTTTATTTCAAACACATATCCCATATTTTTTTACGCTGTGTAACCATTTAGAAACTAAAGTCTCTTCATAAATCAAACGTTTGATTAATTTGTGATTTCTAACGCTTTAGATGTGGAGATGCCATTTTCAATAATCTAAGGTAGAAGCCTGATGCTAAGCTAGGACTTTGAACCGGGTCGGTTCAGAACCAGAACACACTCAGAATAAAGACAAAGAAACCTCATCAACAAGCTTTATTGAAATATGAGATAGCTGTCAATCATCAGAGGTAGGGTCAGGGGTCAGGGGGCGGGGCCTCTAGTGGCGGCGGTACAGGATGTCCCAGGTGTCCTTCCACCTCAGAGCTCGCAGCTGATTGGCCGACAGCTCCGGGCTGCCATAGGTCAGAGGGCAGAAGGTCCAGTAGGAGAGGAAGATGGACAGGAAAAGGACCGACAGGAGGACGCAGGACACGCACACACACAACACACGCTGGTGTGTCACACTGCTGTATACACACACACACACACACAAACACACACATTTTATAAATGTCTTTAATGAAATGTCCTCACAAAGATATCTATGAATGTGTGTGTGTGTGAGTGTGTGTGTGTGTGTGTGTGTGTGTGTGTGTGTGTGTGAGTGTACCTGAGTAGGTTAGTGTGTGTGTGTGTGTGTGTGTGTGTGAGAGTGTGTACCTGAGTAGGTTAGTGTGTGTGTATGTGTGTGTGTGTGTGAGAGTGTGTACCTGAGTAGGTTAGTGTGTGTGTGTGTGTGTGTGTGTGAGAGTGTGTACCTGAGTAGGTTAGTGTGTGTGTGCTCCAGCAGGGCGGGGCTTAGCAGGTACAGGAAGCAGAGCGCCGGCAGGTAGTGATACAGGAAGAGAGTTTTATCCATGAGGAGGAACGGGAGGACGTTCATTATCCAACCACCCACACACACACACCCCAGACACACAAACCTCTGCCACTCAGCTGCACACACACACACACACACACACACACACACACACACATTAAAACGTTAGAGAAACTTTTCATCCATAGACTCGATCATTTGATAGAATATGTGTTCAGATGTAGTGAGTCCACCACAGAGTCAGTGAAGAGCTGATAAAACAAACACAACCTGTGAACCTGTGGGACCAGAGGCCTGACATATACAAGCTACACAATCCAGATACTAGACAACAATATGTGCAATAAATGATGAAACAAGGCTACACGTGGGTCCCACAGGGTTCTGTGCTGGGTCCACACTGATTTATTATCTCCATTAATAACACACAGTGTCTGTTGCCTAGAGATCTGGGGACAATCGCACAAAACCACACACCTAATGTTCCTGTTACAGACGAGAGCAATAAGGACTCAGAGCTTCTCACTGTGTGTAAAGTTAATAACAATGTGGTTCCAGAGGAAGTTTCAGAGTTTACTCACTTTGTTCTGTCTGAAGTTTAAACTGAGCCCACGGACGATGTTCATTTAAGAAGAGAAGGAAACTAAACTGTGTTGGTTTGTGAATGAAACTTTAACTGAAACTGACAGAAATGAATGAAAGTTCATGTAGTTTATGTACATGTGGACATAACGTTGGTCACTGATGTGTGGACAGAGAGACACCATTTTGTGTGATGCTAAGCTAGCTGTGTGATCCACTGAGTCATACCTTCAGGTAGATCTCTGAAGCCCCGCCTCCTCCTCAGCAGGTAAACAGCCGCCAGTAGCTGATAGGCCAGCAGGCTCAGGCTGGCCACGCCCCATGACACCGGGTTACCAATCAGATGGATCTGAGCCTTAGGCGCACACACACACACACACACACACACACACACACACACACACACACACAGCATGTGAGCTATGCTAACTGTTTGATGCTAAGCTTGTGGTTACACGCTAAGCTGGCGTGTGTGTGTGTGTGTTGGTTTCATGGTGATGAGAACCAAAGGCGTGTGGTTTCATGGTGACCACTTCCTTGCCTGTATTTGTCTACGCTCTTCCTGTCCATGCAACACGTCAGCATCTTCACTGCCTGTACAATACATGACATCTGAAGTTGGCTGATTCGGACTTCTGATTAGCTATACAGGAGCTTCTGATTGGCTGATATCAGAGGAGCTTCTGATTGGCTGATATCAGAGGAGCTTCTGATTGGCTGATATCAGAGGAGCATGTGATTGGCTGATATTACCTGCAGCTCCAGGAATTTGGCCCAGAAGGAGATTTTTCTGTTGATGTCGATGTGAGTCGGAGAATGAAGCTCCGCCTCCCGAGCCTTCTGCCCCTGACCTGCAGGAGACAAGAGGAGGGACAGGCTGATGCTAAGCTAACAGGCTGATGCTAAGCTAACAGGCTGATCCTAAGAAAAAGGGTCGATGTTAGTATAGGAGTTTGATGCCAAGCTAGGGATCTTAGACTAACTGATGCTAAGCTAATGGTTTGATGCTAGTAGTGGGGTTTGATGCTAAGCTAATACTTACTGGTTCCATATCGGTGTTCCTCTACGGTCCATCCCAAACTGCTGCTGGGAGCTTTCAACAGTTTCTCTGCAACGACCTCCAGTTGATGGAAACCCCAGTCAGGAAGAGACACACCACTCAGCTACACACACACACACACACACACACACACACACATTAATACACACAGTAATACACACACACACACGCATTAATACACACACGCATTAATACACACACG